>NC_143155.1:13355717-13386848 GCF_041381405.1 Jatropha curcas
GAGAGAGACAGAGAGAGAATCTGCTGAGGAAGCTGTCCTTTTGAGGGGAATGTTGTCTGGTTCAAGGCCGCCGTGTTGTTTCTTTGATTTCAATTATTCTCTCTTTTTGAAATCTTATATATGATTTAGAGTTTCCTCGGACCAGGCTTCATTCCCCTCAATTCTGCTTCCATATATGCATATAAATTCTACAATTTTCCATCAACTGGATCAACTTCAAGATTTGGAGGTGGGGTTTCTGCTTGATTTCATTTCTTATCAAGATTTTTCATATATATATTTTTCTTGTTCACGGATCTGTTTTTTTTTTTTTTTTTTTTTTTTTTTTTTTTTTTTTCCGTTGTTTTTATTTGTGGGAAAAAGAGGGGGTGAGGGGGTTGCTTTCTTCACAGAAACTTAGGTTGCTAATTACAAGCAGATTGGTGTAATGATGAAACATTTTGACTGTTACATGACTTTGTTTTGTTCTGATCATGCATGCTTAGGAAAAATTCTAATCATTACTTCCCTATAGTTTTAGACTATATATATTTTTTATACTTATATTTTCATATCATCAAAGCTATGAGATTTTGTCCTGTCTCCAAAACTTTTTGTTATTCATCATTGGATGAATAATTCAAGCAACTAGTATGAGTCTAAATTTCTGATTTTGAGCATTCGGTGTTGAAGTCAATCTAATTTATAAATTCTTTGCTTGGCATCTCTTTAGGGTTTATGTTTAACATTAGGCATATAAGATCTCATATCTTCAATGGTGGAGAGTAATTAGTATACTGTAAAATCCAAGAAAAAGATTATAAAGATATTACAAAAACGCTTTATTTAAGAATGACTATATACAATTTACATTTTCTTATTTATCAATCTGAATTAAAAGAGATATTGTAAATTTTTGTTTTGCTGTTAGTATATTAATTTGCAAGAATTCTATTGATTTCGACTTCTTGATTATTTACCTTTACCAATGTATATATTTAATGTATGGAATCCATTGACTTTCCTAGTGGAAGACAAACAGCAGCATTAAAGGTTTGAAGCTAACGGTGGATCGTATTCTGTAGTATTGATTCTATTCTATTACAGTTGCTTTATTTATTAGAAAGATTGGTATCTTTCTAAAACTCTTTTCATAAATCTTCCTTTCCATATCCTTTGTGTTGTTAATGTGTTTAATGCATTTACTAATTGCATCAATTAATTTGCTTGCTAGATATAATGTTATGGAACTAGTTTTTACTTAGAGAGTGAAACATATTTCCTGCATGTTTTGGTTTAATTGCAGCTTTAAAATTTTGAATTTAATTATCAAATTCTATGTCCATTATTAAATATTAACTCGGTTGGTAAGTAGATTTACTGCTGCGTTATTATCATTTGCATTGTTGGGTAATTAATAAATAAGTTTCTATTAGTTTTTTTAAGCAAACTTTTATCGACAGATTTTTTTTTTTTAAGAAAATACAATAGAAATTATTTAATTTTAACAAGAAAGCTGTTACTGTTTCAGCTCTTGAATTTCCTTTTAACGAGATCCTGTATACACACATATGTATAAATGTAAGTGAAAAGTAAACTGACATTGAACTGAAAAAGCGTTTGTTATTAGAAAATAATATTCAATCTTTTGGCAATAGAATATATATATATATATATATATATATATATATATATATATATATATATATAGGCAATGGCAATGTGTTTATTTATTGAAAAATTCATAATATTATTCATATGAAATTTTAAATGGTAAATATATTTATGATATATTAGAAGCAAAGCCGGTATTTATGTCAACTATTACATTTTTTTTTTATAATCAGGAGCTGTAATTCATCTGGGACTGTAGAACGTAAGTGCATTTTTTAAATATTGAATCTGTATTCTCACTCTTATAGGGATCGACATTGCTTATCATCCAATCAACGGGTATTGAGATCGCTTACCATCTTAACCAAAGTATTACACTTTAAAAAGGCTGGGTCAAGAATTATACTTTAACAACGCTTACCAAACTTAAGAATTCCTGCCATGCAATTCTTACAGAGCAAAAATTTGCATATACAATTTCACAATAAGCTATAAAGATTTTCACCTATCGAATCTTTTACAGGAAAACGTCAACAGTTGCTATATAAAATCCAGAGAGGATCTTATTGAAAGTATTTTGTCACTTTGCTGTAAATAGATTTAAGGAAAACTTCAATGGAAAACTTCAGTGCCATCTTTTATTTTATTTGCTAAAGCAATTCCCAGAAATGATCTATAAAAGCTGATGCTATGCTCATCCCTCAGGGAATTATTTACTTTCATCGGGACTGGTGTTGTGATGTTTGTATATCTCATTTTGCAATTTTTGTGTAAGTTTCATTTTGCAATTTTTTTTTCCCTCTTTTAGAGTGTATGTGCTTAGAAGATGGAAAACATATTTGCATAGTTTACCTAATTCTCATGTTTCAAATCCATACACTTGTTAGAATTTATGACTTTTAAATTCTGGAGTTGTTTGTCATGAAAAATTAAAATCATCTCTTAAATTTTCAAGAATCTGGAGTTTATTTAATGGGATCTATGCTAAAAAGTCAAGATGCTATTGTCTTAAAATGAAATGTATCTCTTTGTTCTCATTTTGCATTTCAATGATTCTTAAAAATGACTTATCTGCACATTATGTATGAGCTCACTCTTATAATAAATCAATTAAAAATAATTTTTTTGATTCAGACTAGAGTATTTTTTGTTATTTGCCGGAAGAATAAATAAGTAATTTGTTTTCAAGGAAAAGACCATTTTTTGATTGAATTGGTCCATTAGTGGTCTCATAAACCGGCATAGGTAGGACTTATACCCTAAAATCATACAATTCGAATGAATTCCGACCATTTAAAATTTATTTCAAACACAATGTTTTTGTATATGATACAAAGGATTTGATTTCCAAGAATTTATTAAGCCAAGGCAATTGTATATATGACCATAAAATTTTCTTGCCTTTTTGTAGTGTATGGATGGGGGAGAGTACACACTACACAGTGTTGTGAATCTTAGTACGGTTGTTGTTCGATTGTTTTGCCTTTTGAGTTTAAATTTAGAGAGAGAGAGAATAAGAATATATAAATGGAGGCTGGAGTGGTGTGTGCACTGCACTAAAACAAAGCTGAAAAGGACAAACCTTAGAATATTTTTTTAGATTGAGCTGCATCAAGCATGTGTAGGCTTTTATTCTGCAAGTCTATAAAACTTACACAAAAAATTCATATCTTGAATCAGTTTTTGCTTCTATGAAATCAGTATAATGTCAATGACATTGCAATATATAGTGCAATATGCGCTGGCATATAAAGTGGGATTGCCCTTATTATGAAGCAAGGAGGAATAATTAGTTGTCTTTTATTTTATTGTATTATTTTTATTAGAAGGTTACATAATTGGTCGGCACATTCCCTTCCTTTAAACTCACCCTTATTTAATATTTTATCATTCCATCAATATTTGGTAGGTGCCCGAAGAGATTTAAATATCAAATAGTCCTCTACAAAACTAAAATCTGATCTTAATATTTTATTTTAAGAAAAGAAATAAAACAAATGCCCCAATTTTTCTAATGGAAATTAAAGGCTTTAATTATGCTAGTGGGAATTAAATTTGGGAGTTATTATTAATATTATTATTTTGAAATGGGAAATACGAGTTTATTTTATACATCAAGAGTGAATACTTCATGGATTAAACTTGCGAAGATAGAATTTATAGTTCATAGTTGTACTATAATGAAGAAGTACCAATTTTATTGTATTTTAGATTATGTCAAACATGGGGATAATGGAAATAACAATGTAGCCTTAAATATGAATTTGTATAGAATTAATTAAAATGGAAATTCATTAGGGCTTAGTTCACAAGTATAATTAAATTCAAAATTAATTTACTACATCTGACTATGATTTTCGGCGAGCTTTGGCTACCTTCCGGCAAGGTGAGGGCAGTTCTGAAATCCCCATCTTAGCAGCTTTCATTACATACCCTTCTTGCAATTTTTCAATAATGTTTTGAAATGCATTATTTTCAAGTGGTCTGACTCAGTTTTTTTAAATCGATTGATTTTCTATAAATAAAGTGCATAATCGAGAGCTCCTCAAAGCAAGGAAGATGCTGACATACTCGATCTCCAAATCAATGACTCCAAACTCCATGAACCTCTTAAATCAATTCGTAAACTTTATTAAAATACCCTCTGCCTAGTCCGGAGGAATGGACGACAGATGTCGCATTCGGTGCTGAAGGCACCAATCTTGCTTACAAATCAAACTTAAATCTAGACATATGAATTAAAAGTGTTAAGTGTTACAAGTCTAGTAAGTCCTTAATTTTAACTTAGAAAATATTCGAAAAAATCATGCAGAAAAACTGCAAGAGTTTCCCTAAAAACTGGACTTAATTAAGACCTGCGAACACAAAAACACTTCTAATTCACCATCCTCAAAATCATCCATCAACTCCAATATATATATATATATACACATCAATCTCAATATCAACTTCAATATATACACATCATCATCATCAATTCTTACATGTGAAACTCATAAGCATTTGACATATGAAATCTCAAATCGAATCCATAACTCATCATACATCATATCATGCTATCATGAATGCTTCTTAGAGATAACTTAATACATAATCTCCAATTAAGTACAACTCAATAGTCTTAGTAATTACATGCTGTGAATACTCAAATTTTGAGGCTCAAAAAGCCAGTTTTTTCGAACTGCAAATAGTTCAGCCGGACCGGAGGCCATTTTGGAAATTTACCGGAAGTATGCCAATATGGTACTTAAAACGTCCGAGACGTCGCGAGGATCGCAGAACTGGTCCCGGAATATTTTTTGGAGGTCCGGAACTCCTGAAAAAGCCTCCGGAACGGAAAATTAGCAAGCCCGCAGGCCCCGGTGTCTCAGGCCGCCGTGTCCGCCGCCGGGGCCTGCGGGCCTGGCTACCGAACCCGGCGGCTCGAGCCGCCGAACCCGGTGGCTCCGGCCGCCGAACAGTCCGATTTTTGCCTATAAATAGGCCCCAGTTCCTTCTTTTCAAGGCACTCAGTCTGTGTTGACGGACGCTCCTTCTCCCTTACGCTCCTTGCGATTCTTTACTGCTTTTCTGCATTTTTTTAGTTAGCTTTATTGCTTTCTTGCTTTGCTATTTGGTCATTAAAATTAAATTAATTAATATTCCCTTAACGAGGAGCTTAACCTGGAGTTAAGAAGTGGCCGTCGATTAAATCAGGTACATGAACTAAACTCCGCCTATTTAATTTTAGCACTTCATGCATGCTTCTCTTCTACTCCTAATAACTCTACAACTGCATAAACGCATTCATGTCATCAATTCGGCAAATAAATTGCCTCAATTAATTAAGTTCAGGCTAAAATGCCCGGTTAATCAATAATCGTGATATTAAAGCCTAAAATTCGACAATAATGGCTAAAAAAACCTAGTTAATCAATAACTAAGGTTTAATCACTTTTATTTCGAACAATCCGGCTTAAGTCCAATTAATCAATAATTGTGGCTAAATAGCCTTAATTAATCACGTTCTTTTGGCAATAAAATTGCCTACATTGCAGTTCAATTAATTACTTTTGGCAAACAAATTGCCTATAAGTAAGATTAATTATTCTTTTAGCGACAAATCGCTTAAATCGAATTTTTGGCAAAATATCTTGAATTAATCAATCATTCTGGTGACAATCGCCCAAAAATCACTTTTGGCAAACAGATTGCCTAAATCACATCAACTTTTGGCAACAATTGCCTAAATCAATCTTTTTGGCTAAAAGCCTTAAATCAATCATTTTGGTGACAATCGCCTAATCATTTTGGCGACAATCGCCCAATCAAACATCTTTTGGCAATAATAAGCCCAAACATCAATCATTTAGGCAACAATCGCCCAATTAAACATCTTTTGGCAACAATAAGCCCAAACATCCATTTTGGCAATAAAAAGCCTTAAATCAATACCTTTTGGCAACAAATGCCTAAAAATCAATCAATTCTTTGGCAAAATGCCTAAACAAAATGCACAAAGCATACACACACTCATGCATAAAGCATCCTCATTCAAAGCCCTCTAAAAGAGGCCTATCAAACTACGTGGACTTTGATCTTCCATTCAAATGGAAGTACGTAGGTACGTTAGGGATTTAATCCCGAGCGGCAAGTCAAAATCACTTAAAATTGGTCCAAATTACATCATCACTTTGCAAAGCATTCATTCTCAGGTTAGTTCATCAGCATGACATGGTCTCGGGATCCACCTCGAGTTCGTAGACCATGCCTTAAACATTGGGATAATTAATCTAGTAATTAGGTTAATTAAAATCGGAGTCAACTTAGGGTTTTTCCTAGTTTACCCTAAAATAATTAAACAAGGTGGCGACTCACACACTCACGTGCATTTCTGCCCTTAATCACATGCATTCATATGCCTGTGTTTTCGGGGGAGGGGTTCACACATGCCATATTTCAAATACAATACTAAAACATAAACTTAATGCTACCAAAAGAATCTCTTTACTCTAAAGCTAGTCTTTATCTTCTAGGCAGCACCCTCGGTCAATAACTTGCGCATGATAAACATCGACATGCTAAGTATAAAACTTAGTGGTACTTACAAATTTCTTACATCCAGTGTTGTGATGGCAACACACAAGTATTCATATGATCATACATTCATACTCATAATCACATAATCATTGAAGATACTATCATAAAAAATACTAAACATGTAATCATACTTTCTCATATATCATCGTCTAAGGGATGCTTTTTACATTTATAGACTAAAATCATATGATATCAATTTGTGAAGCATAAGTCACATAAATAACTTGAATCCAATGTATAAGTTATAACATAAGATATAAACTTACAAAAGCCTACATGATTTATTATTATCTTATTAAGCTATTTTCTTTATCTTTTTTTTTTATTACTTATAGGGTTCATATGCACTTAACAGAATAAGAAGCATATGAGATTAGCATAACAGAGGGCTTAAGAGCCAACAGAAACAGCACATCCGCTCATATAGAGGGCACCCACGTGCCAAGCATATGATCATAAATATCTGTATCATCAGAGTTGCATTAATATGTAGAGCATGCTAAAAAATAGAATAAATCTTAATCACACATCAAATTCCCACCAAGTAATATTAGAGCCCAAAATCTTGCTATCTTCTTTTAAGTTGTTTAATTTCGCATAAACTTTACTCTCCTTTAAAATACACATATATTCATGTGCATTCCTTATCTCAATCTCAAATAAAGCCAAAAGGTACTTAGCATTTCACATCTTATAAGTCATAGGGAGAAGGCTTAGCATAAATGTGAATTTCATCATACAAGTCATGCTTTTTCCATTTAATTCAACTAAAGCATTAATTACATACCTAGAAGTATAATTACATTCTAAGCATGCATAACTTCATACAAATTCTCAAAGTTCTTACTTTTCAAGTCATCAGAACCATGCATGTCACATACATATCTTTATGATAAAAGCATTATTTTTCTCATTCAATTCATTCAACATGCTTCATATTCTTAAAGAAACCACATCCTACTTGATAGAAGTATGAATGAGAAGATACGTAGAATGTACTAGTAGAATTTTTTTTCTCCCTTTCTAATAGTATAAAGGCATATATTTATAGACAAAGTAGTCATTGTCCCATTTTGAGTGGGAGACAAAGCTTTTCAGTACTGAATGAGTATCTTGGATTTTAAATACTATAGCTTAAAGCTAATCTTTCCTTGTTGTTGCCTTCGTTACTAAACTACTGCAATCTAAGTCCGGCTCCTCTTTCGGGGACACCCCTTCGTTCTTTGACTGACCCTGTCTTGTCTTAATCTAAGCTGGTGACACTAGATCTCAACGTCGAAGGATAAGGTAGACTGACTGGACTTTTGACTCTTCGACCATGCGTTATAAATTCTTTATTGATTTATAATGCTCGACATAATTGTCTATATTAAATATATTTAATACCCTTGATTTATTTGTTAATCTATCAAAAGTCCCCGGATAAGTTTCGATCGTTTATGTTAGAGCTCTTTTGGTCTCTTTATAGTTAGTATATTGAAAAATAAATATTGTCTATATTAATAAGAGGGTTTTATAGCTAGAAACATAGCATTAGGCCTTTATTATTGAATATAGCTGTTAGGCTTTGAAATATAACTTTAACAGTTTGTTTGACTGTGACTATCTGAGTGAAAAATTATTGATAAGTTCTTAGTCATTGATGATTAAGTACTTGGCTAATTACTCTTAGTCATTATTTTAATATATATTTTACCAGATGTTCCTCGATAAGTGTTGGATATTTATGTCCAAATTCAAACTATGGCAAGTTTGAATTGTTAGATGACACTAGTATTTTGATTTAGTTTAATCTTTTGTTAAAACATGATTCTCCCTTTTTTGGGCTTTTGATTTTTATGCATATGCTTTAACTGAGCTATTTAAGCTTCATAACTAGCTTTGCACCTTGAGTGAGTCGTTTATTCTCATTTATTTTCATCACAGCCAAGGGCGTGCCATTGTTTGATGAAAAAAAGGGAAAAACGGGCTTGGTTTATTTTAATTTTTAAAATAATCGATTTTCTCTTACTAAACCCTTTTTAACGTCCTTAGGTAGGTGACCTTATTTTTGAAAAAGGATTTTTTCGTATAAATGGTTCTTACTTTAGTAAGAACCTTATCGTTTGGAGTCGCCACCCTCTTTAGGGAAAAAAAAAAATTAACGAATTGATCATTTCTTTAAAAATGACTAACTCGATTTTGACCAGAGTCTAGGTAAGGGAGTTAGGTACGGTCACAAGATAGTGTTAGACATCCGGACAACCCGGTTAGAAATTGGCCTCCTTCGTTGTCCATTTATTCATAATCTCAATAATATGATTAACTTTAGTTGAGGTGTAAAACATGTTTCAATGCATTTTGGAATATGGCAATCATGAGCAATAAAAATTAAACATATCATGAAAAATAATCAAGCAAAGAAACGAGGAGAGGAGAAAAGAATTATAACCAAAACCCTACTTTACATTCTACCCTTTAACCCGTTAAAATTTCCCAAACCCAATGATATTACAAATATGCAGTTTATGAAATCCATTATAGATCCTTACATCAAGCTCAATATAAAGCATAAGATCAATCATAAAGAGTAAAGCAATAAACATGGCAAACATATAACAGACATTCACAAGCTATTAAACAAGCAATAACATCAAAGATCTAAAATAAAGGTTAGCAAGGCTAAGGAATAATGATTAGCACAATAAATGAGGATGCAATAAATGACTTGGAATTTAAATGACAAAAATTAAATGAACTGGAAAGTAAATGGCAGAATAATAAAACATTATCATTTTGTCTAGAATGGGATTTAAGTTCAAGAATTTGTTGTTCATTACGAATGATGAACAACTATGACCATCACTACCCATTTCCCTTTCTTTATTTAATTATCTGGGCCAAAAATGACTTTTATTCATAGTTTTAGCAATGTTGCTTAGTGCTTAACTCAATTGGATCCTGGAATCAAAGCTGAGTTATTGATTTATTGCCTCTGAGATTCTAAAATGAAGACCCGTGCACCACTAGAAGTGGCGTGCGGGTCTTGCTATGATTAGAATACTTAGAGAATGAAGCCTTAGAATGTTGGCCATGAGGAAGTGGCGAGTGCCACTGCTTGTGGTGTGCACCACACGTAGTGGCTTGCGCCACTTTTTTACTCAGTGCACCACTTCCATATAGACAGATCTCTTTTTGGTTGATCATGAGTTTTCCTCACAACCAGGCTTAAGAAAGGTGATTTAGATCACCAAAGAAAAGAAAAAGATGAAGTATAAGATTTTAGACTCTCAGATTTACCTTGCTTTGGAGAGAAATCCAAAATTGGTTTGAAGATGATGATGAACACCCAATGATCTTGATCCTTGAATAATGATCTGGGATTTAGTTGATTGATTAGCGTTTTAGAGAAGGATTGATTGCAAAACCCTCTGAAGTTTTTGATAGAAATTTATTCTCTCTTAAAATAATTTCATAAAACTTATTATAGATTTATATTTAGAGGCTTAAGAAATAAAAATGCAAGAGTTTTATTAGGCAACCCATTCCCCTCCCCCATTTGCCTAGACCCTTGGTCTATTTATAGGCAAATGCGTGGCTAGCTGGCCCTAATTTTGGGGCCTACATGGCACGGGGCCACTAATGGGCCCTAAAACGGGCCAGGCACAATTTTTACAAAATCAGCTTGGGTAGCATGCAAAACACAACAATGCGCTGGAACACGTTATGGGTTCACCTGAGATGCTTCTCAGGCCCTGATCCAATGCAAAACTATTGGAAACCCGAAAATGTGAAAACGGCCCAATGGGTCACATTTCTTAAACTCAGATCATTGGTCTGAGAATCAAGTTCATCAGGTATCTAAAACTCACTTTGTCACAAAAAAAAGGTTATCATCATAGAGTCTGTATGTTGAGACAAAATTTAAGCATCTATAACGGCTTCTCAAGCTCGAGCTATGTTAAACTCGAATTTTTTTTTAAACTTTTAGATTTTATCTAGAACTTCTTAAAGCTTCATATTTATTTTACTTAGAATTATTTAGAGTTTCTTAGACTCAAAATATAACAATCTCAAAATCTTCTTTATGAATTTTTAAGTTTGAGTTTCTTAGGCTCGAAATATTATAAGCTTCTTAGGCTCGAAATATTATGAGCTCGGGATTTTCTTTTTGAATTCTTAACTTTGAGCTTTTTAAGCTTCAATAGTTTAATTCTTAGCTTCGTAGGCTTGAAATATCATGAGCTTGGAATTTTCTTTCTAAATTCTTAACTTTGAGCTTCTTAAGCCTCAATAGTTAATTCTAAGCTTTTTAGGCTCGAAATATTATGAGCTCAAAATTTTCTTTTGGAATTTTTAACTTTGAGCTTCTTAAGCCTCAACAATTAATTCTGAGCTTCTTAGGCTTATAATATTATGAGCTTAGAATTTTCTTCCTGAATTTCTGACTTTGAGCTTTTTAAGCATCAATAGTTAATTCTAAGTTTCTTAGGCTTGAATGCTTAGACTCAATTTAATCTATCCAAGTATCCCTCCAGAATTGGTACTTGGAAGTGAGTGTAGAGCAGTTCACCCTTCTTGCTAAACCTAAACCCGAGTCCGAGTCACAAACTGGATCTGAGTCAAAGTCCAGTTCAGAGTCTTCAGAGTCTTCCTCATCTTCTCTATCAAAGTTAGGAGATCATTTTATTGAACTCAATGTAGGTGCTGACTATTGCACTTTTATCGATGATGAAAATTTCAGCTTTCTTGTTACCCTCTTTCCAACCTGAATGAGATTGTTGGCAAAACAAAAAATGAAAATGAAAAAGAAATAAAAATAATAAAAGAATATATAAATATTGGCATAGAAATTGAACCAAAGCGTACATTTCTTGTTCATGAATGTGATTGTAAACAGGAGTTGACAGAACTCATCCATCAATATTCAGATTGTTTCGCATTGACCTCCAGTGATATGCTGGCGTAGATCCTGACATTGTGGTCCACAACATCCCAACTTATGATCATGTTAAACTAGTGAAATAGAAGCTTTGAAGACATAAACTAGAGATTTCTCTCAAAATCAAAGAAGAGACAGCCAAACTGATAGAAAATAACTTCATTGAGGCAATAGACTATCTGACATGGTTGGCCAACATAGTCGGTCCCCAAGAAAGATGGCAAGATAAAAATTTGCATCAATTACCGAGATTTGAACAAGTCATGTCCTAAGGTTGACTTCCCATTGCCCCACATCGACCTGCTTGTTGACAAAATGGTCGGGTCTAGTGTTATTTCAGTGACAAACTTGTATGCAGGATATAATCAGATACTAGTTAACCCATCGAATAAGCCGAAGACTTCATTTATCACTGGACGGGGTACATGTTGCTATAAGATGATGCCATTTGGGTTAAACAATACTGAAGCCACCTATTAGAGGATGACCATTGTAATATTTCATGACCTGATGCATAAGAATAAAGAGATATATGTTGATGATATGGTTTTCCACACCAGGGATGGTACAAGCCACTTAATTGCCCTCAAACAGTTCTTCTCCAGATTTCTTCAGTACAACCTGAAGCTCAATCCAGCCGAATTTCTATACCAAAATCCCACTTAAGTAATTAATAAAATGGGTATATTTGTGCACTTATCCCATAAAATTTATAGAATTGCAATTTTATGCAGGAAGGGGCCTCAAGAAATAAAAATATGTTTTTTTTCATAAAATCTGCAGAAACTTTGGCAATTGAACTCGAAAAAGCCCAATGAGAGCTAATGTTGCAAGCCCATTTTACAAGTCCAAATTGAGGACATATTGTAAAGGAATGAAGCCTAGAAGGAAAAAGGCCCAAGACCAATAAGTCACAAACTTAGGCTATCGCTTAAAGCTTGGAAAAGTTGAAGAAAAAATAAAAGATAAGATATCGCCTAAACCATAAAAAGAAGGCTAGGAGACCACCTCAGTGCACTAGGCGATCTCCTATGTCCAAAACATCACTTCAATCGATGGCTTATGGATGATAGGCATCTCCTATGTGCCAAAGTCCATTCAAGCGATCACCTACACTAATTCCAAGGCAAGAAGTCCCCATTTACTCTGAATAGAACATTGTGAGATAGTTCTAATCAATAACTCATTATCACAAGTTCATTACTTTTCCGCTGCAAATAGAATTCTGAGTTTGGTTTTAGAGCTAAATTTTTTATTTTTAGAAAACTCAATTCACCCCCCCTCTTGGGTTGTGACATACATATACGGGACCCACAATCTGGTATCAGAGCTTTGGCTCTTGACTTATCGAAGCTTAACAGCTTAAGAGATAAGATCCCATGGCAACCCCACTTCCTCTTACTTCTTTAGAATGTCAATCTGTTTCTAGACCTCCTTTGTTCAATGGTTCTAATTACTCTTATTGGAAAACCAGAATGGAAAATTTCATAAAACAGTTGATATAAACTGCTGGAGGAATGTCATTACTGGTCCTCGTATTCCTATGAAAATTGTAGAAAATGAGAGAATTAGAAAATCAGAAGAAGAATATATAGATGCTGATTGGAATGATATTTCTATAAATGCAAAAGCTATTAATATTCTTCATTATGCTTTAGATGCAACAGAATATAACAAAGTGTCTTGATGTAAATCTGCAACAGAAGTTTGGGAAAAACTTAGAGTTACCTATGAGGGTACAAATAGAGTGAAAGAATCCAGAATAAATATCTTTTGGAGAGAATATGAAATGTTTAGTATGAGAGAAGGAGAAACTATTGCAGAGTTAAATTCTAGATTTACTAATATAGTTAATCCTTTGAGAACTCTCGGAAAGGAAATTTCAAAAGATGAACTTGTTAAGAAAATTCTTAGAATTCTACCTAAAAAATGGGATTCTATAAGAACTGTTATGACTTACAAAGAGACTTCCGTTACTTATGATTACCTTATAGGAGCTCTTGTTTCAGAAGAAATGAAATCTTCTCTAACTGTAGAAGATAAGAAAAAGAAAGGACTGGCTTTGAAAGTAGTTTCTAGTGAAGAAAGTTCTTCCGATCTTGATAGTGATGATTTAACACTTGTTGCTAAAAGATTTAAAAAGTTCTATAGAAAGAGTGGAAGGTCACATAAAAAGTTTATCAAAAAGAACTTTCCACCTAAAAATAGCAACTTACCTAAGAAAGAACCTTCTGAAGTGGTTTGTTATGAACGCAACAAGCCCGGACATATCAAACCCAATTGTCCTAAATTGAAAAAGAAATCAAAGAAAGAGAAGCTGAAGCAGGCATTCGTTGCTGCTTGGAGTGATTTAGATAAATCTAATTCTGAAAGCCAAAGTGAACAAGAAGAAACAGCTAATATTTGTCTGATGGCTACTATTGATTCTGACTCCAAAGAAATCAGCACTCTGACTTCAACATAGAAAGTTGAAATCAATGAAACAGATGCAACGGTTCAAAAGCATGAAGAAGGCACTGTAAGTATTTCTGAACCTGAAACAGAAAATGATCTTCTAGATACTTACAATAATCTTTGCAGTGAATTTAAAAAGCTTGTTAGAAAGCATAAAATTCTATCAGAAAATTAAAAACTAAATGTAATCATTTGAAAGATGCTTTTTATCAAGAAGTTACATGCAAAGATCTTATCATACAGATCAAAGATCTTAAAAAGATTGTAATAATAGATTTTCTGAAAATCTGAAACATCTTGAAGAAAAATGTAAAAATCTGAATTCTGAAAATGAATCTTTAAAAACTGAAATTAGAATTCTAAAATCAATTTCAAAATCTTTTTCTAAAGAAAAGACAAGTTCTAGCTATGATGGCATCTCTAAACTGAATCATGTTTCTAATAAGAAAAATGTTGTTTCTAATGTTGTGACTTTAGAACATCATAGTCTCAACAGAAAGAAAAATCATACTAAGCTAAATGCACCTGTTACCACTAACCCTCGAAGACCCAATATGAGTTGGATACCTAAATCTGCTTGATATTTTCAGGTGTGCCTAAAGAGTAAGCTGAAAACAGAAATGTGGTACATGGATAGCGCTTGCTCTAGGCATATAAATAGTGGTAGAAAGAAGTTCACCAGAATAGAAAAGAAAAAGGGAGGTACAGTAAGCTTTGGAGACAAAGCAAAATGTAAAATCGTTGGTATTGGTGTGGTAGGTTCAAATCCTTCAATAGAAGATGTATGCTTAGTAGAAGGATTACATTATAACTTATTAAGTGTTAGTCAGATTTGTGATAAAAATAGAAGAGTGATCTTTGAACCCTTTCATTGTGAAGTTCAGAACATGCATGATAATAAAACTTTATTTATTGGAAAAAGGTTTGGGAAGATATACCTAGTAGATCTCTTTGATATGCATAACCAGGATATATGTTCAGTTTCTGTTGATAATTCTAGTTGGTTATGGCATAGAAGACTTGGACATGCAAGCATGCACCTTATTTCTAAACTGTCTCAGAAAGATTTGGTTCGAGGTTTGCCAAAGTTGAAATTTGAAAAAGATCACATTTGTGATGCTTGTCAAATGGGCAAACAAACCAGAACATCCTTCAAATCCAAGGGCATGGTTTCTACTTCTAGACCTTTAGAATTGCTACACCTTGATTTATTCGGACCTATTACTCCTTCTAGTCTTGGAGGAAAATCCTATACATTTGTTATTGTAGATGAATACTCTAGATTCACCTGGACACTGTTCCTTAGAAATAAGGATGAGTCATTGTGAACCCCTCCCCAAAATGTCATAGGCATATGAATGCATGTGACTAAAGGAAGAAATGCACGTGAATGAATGAGTCGCCACCTTGTTTAATTGTTTTAGGGTAAACTAGGAAAAACCCTAAGTGACTCCAATTTTAATTAACCTAGTTACTAGATTAATTAGCCCAATGTCTAAGGCATGGTCTTCGAACCCGAGGTGGATCCCGAGACTATGTCATGCTGATGAAACTAACCTAAGAATGAATGTTTTGCAAGGAAGATGAAATAATTTAGACCAATGAAAAAGATGTTTATGTGATTCGACTTGCCGCCCGGGGTTAGATCCCGAACGTGCCTACGTACTTCCGTTTGAATGGAAGATCAAAGTCAACGTAGTTCGATAGGCCTCTTTTAGAGGGCTTTGAATGGGATGCTTTATGCATGAGTGTGTGTATGCTTTGTGCATTTTGTTTAGGCATTTTGCCAAAAAGGTTGAAGGATTTAGGCACTTGGTGCCAAAATGTTGATTTTGAGGCTTTTAGCCAAAAGAATTTAATTTGGGCTTATTCTTGCCAAAAGATTGATTTTTAAGGCATTTGTGCCAAACGAATTGTTTTAAGGCTTTTAAAGCCAAAATATTGGTTTAGGCAATTAATTTGCCAAATGATGCTAATTGGGCGATTGTCGCCAAAGTTGATTGATTTAAGGCAGTTTATTTGCCAAAAAAAATTGTTTGAAGGCTTTTAGCCAAAGAAATTTAATTTAAGCGATTTGTCGCTAAAAAGGTTAATCTTCACTTATAGGCAATTTGTTTGCCTAAAGTGATTAATTAAATTGAAATATAGGCAATTTATTGCCATAATAAAAAAAGTGTTTAATTAGGGCCTTTTAGTCACAATTATTGATTAATTAGACTTAAGCCAAAACTTGTTCGAAATAAAGGCAATTTCACCATAGTTATTGATTAACTAGGCTTTTAGCCAATATTGTCGAATTTAAACTTTAATACCACGATCATTAATTAACCGGGCATTTAGCTTAAATTTATTTAATTGAGGCAATTTATTTGCCTAGTTAATGGTATGAATGCATTTATGCAGTTATAGAATTTAAGAGGAGTAGAAAAGAAGCATGCATGAAATGCTAAAATTAAAAAAAAAAACAGAGTTTAGTTTTGCGTACCTGATTTAGTCGACGGCCACTTCTTAACTCCAGGTTAAGCTCCTCGTTAAGGGAAATTAATTAATTTAATTTTAATGACCACTTAACAAAGAAAGAAAGCAATGAAAGCTAAATTAAAATGCAAAAAAGCAGTAAAGAATTCGCAAGGAGCGAGAGGGAGAAGGAGCGTCCGTCAACACAAACTGAGTGTGGAAAACAGGAGGCCCGAGGCTTGTATTTATAGGCGCAAAACGGACTGTTTCCGGCGGCCGGGCCGCCGGCCCGGCGGCCGTCCCGGCGGCCGTCCCGGCGGCCGGGCCGCCGGATGGACCGCCGGATGGACCGCCGGCTCGGCGGCTGGATCGGCGGCCCTCCCGGCGGCCGGGCCGCCGGGTCTCGGCGGCCCTTCCGGCGGTCGGGCCGCCGGGTCTCGGCGGCCGGGTCGCCGGCTCCGGCGGCCAGATCGGCGGCCCTCCCGGCGGTCGGGCCGCCGGGTCTTGGCGGCCCGCCCGGCGGCCGGGCCGCCGGTCCGTCGGCGGCCTGCCCGGCGGCTGGGCCGCCGGCTCGGCGGCTGGCTCCGGTGGCTGAGCCACCGGGGCAGGCAAGTTCACTCCGGGGGCTTTTCCGGGAGTTCCGGACCTCCAAAAAATATTCCGGGACCTGTTCCGCGATCCTCGCGACATTTCGGACATTTTAAGTACCATATTGGCATACTTCCAATAAATGTCCAAAATGGCCTCCGGTCCGGCCGGACTGTTTGCAGTCCGGCACTGTTACTGTAGCAAATGTCAAAATTTGAGTATTCACAGTTGCCCCCCACTGGCTATCATAAAAACGATTTATGAGAGTCAGTGGTTGTTTGAAGGAGCAAATTTTGAGGATGTGCAGAGAAGGAAACCTTGCCGTCTCAAATGAAATGATCGATTTGGCCTCTTGGAGGGCTTGAAAAGAGATTTTTGCCTCTTAGAGGGCTTGAAAAGATGTTTTGCCTCTTAGAGGGCTTAACAAGAGAGTTTGCCTCTTAGAGGGCTTGAAAAGAGATTTTGTCTCTTAGAGGGCTTGAAAAGATGTTTTGCCTCTTAGAGGGCTTGAAAAGATGTTTTGCCTCTTGGAGGGCTTGAAAAGAGATTTTGCCTCTTAGAGGGCTTGAAAATAGATTTTGCCTCTTAGAGGGCTTGAAAAGAGATTTTACCTCTTAGAGGACTTGAAAAGAGATTTTGCCTCTTAGAGGGCTTGAAAAGATGTTTTGCCTCTTAATGAGGGCTTGAAAAGATGTTTTGCCTCTTAATGAGGGCTTGAAAAGAGATCTTGCCTCTTAATGAGGGCTTGACAAGAGATCTTGCCTCTTAGAGGGCTTGAAAAGAGATTTTGCCTCTTAGAGGACTTGAAAAGATGTTTTGCCTCTTAATGAGGACTTGAAAAGATGTTTTGCCTCTTAATGAGGGCTTGAAAAGATGTTTTGCCTCTTAATGAGGACTTGAAAAGATATTTTGCCTCTTAATGAGGGCTTGAAAAGAGATTTTGCCTCTTAATGAGGGCTTGAAAAGAGATTTTTTTTTTTTTTTTTTTTTTTTTTTTTTTTTTTGAGAACCAAGGGTCCACCTAAAGTCGAAATGATCAAATGGTCAAATGGCTTGGTTTTGGATGACAAATGGTTGGTTCTTGGTTAGGGTTTCACCCTGGGTTGTGTATGTGTTTTTTTTTTTTTTTTTATAACACTTGCCCCTGAATCCAACTTGGAGGATTTTGCCCCCGGCTTGAGAGAATTGATGCCCTTATTAGCTGAAATGGAATTTCTTCTTAATGAACGACAAAATTCCGTGATTACTTCTGTGATGGGAGAATGGTGAAGGTTCTTATCACTTCTTGCCCCCAGAATGGTGCTGACCATGGAATACTTCAAAACATTGGGTTTGTACTTGTCCAATCGATTGAGGAATCAAAGAGAACAAAGTCACTTATATGACTCGAGGAAAACGGACAATGTGGATGACATCGCTCGTCTGAAAGGATCAAAGAAACGATGGTCCGAGTGGCGACAAGGTATTAAAGAATTACCTCTCAACGATTATGTTTGACATTTTTTTTTAGGGCTGTTTTGGAAACCCCGGGGAGTGAATTGACATTTTCCTCGCTCTCTTTTTTTTCGAGGAGTGACTCAAAGAATGACGCTTTCAAAATGAACTTTTTTGAGAATGACTCGATCTTTGTGACCCATTGTGGAATGACCACTGGTGATGGAGACTTGATTTTAGAGACTCATTGGAGACTCGATTTAGAGACTCAAATTTTTCTCGTAATGAATTTTGACTCGAAGGAACTCAGTGATTCTTGGAAAAAATGATTTATATACTCCCAAGGAGACCTTTGAAGGCACTTTTGTTTTTCTTTTCGCCTTAACTTTTGCCTAGTAGCCGCCCTTTCGGGTTTTCGACTCTAGCAGGCTCTTTGCCCTAACTTTTGCCTAGACCGCCCTTTCGGGTTTTCAGTCTAGCGGGCTCAATTCTTGCCTGAAGCCGCCCTTTCGGGTTTTCAACTCCAGCTTTTATTTTTCTTTTCTTCTCTTTTTTTTTTATTTATTCTTCTCTTTTTTTTTTTTATTATATTGGCAAAGAGAAAATGCTTTTTATGATGCAAACTTATGTTTGTGACCGCGCCTTCGTGGCTGCCTACGTATCTCCGAGAACTCTTCGGGGGATGGAGAGAATCAGGTCTTTCGTAGTTCCTTCCGGGATGCGAACTTCGTGCTCGGCTGGTGCGGAATTCATCTCCGGCTTGATTTCTTCGCGGGATTTCTTCCCGGATTGACGTCTTTGCGAGATTCCTTCCCGACTGGATATCTTTGCGGGATTCCTTCCCAACTTGATGTTGATGCAGAATTCATTTCTGGCTTGATGTCTTCGCAGGATTCCTTCCCGGCTTGATGTCTTTGCGGGATTCCTTCCCGGCTGGATGCAGAATTCATTTCTTTTTTTGATTTCTTCGCAGGATTCCTTCCCGGCTTAATGTCTTCGCGGGATTCCTTCCCGGCTGGATGTCTTTATGGGATTCATTCCCGATTTTGATGATGTTGAATCAACTTATTGACCCGAGCTCGTATGATAGTGATGACCCTAAGCGGATCTGACTTTGTTGTTGTAGTGGTCTTACCACTGGTTGACTGAAATATGACTTGTATTCATCACAAAGAGTTTTGAATACCCACATTGTGGTGGTAACTTGAGTGGCTTGAGTGTTGAAGAAGCTTTTATGCTTTGAGTTTGTGGCTTCGCCATGTTTGAATTCTTGAGGTTAATTTGATTCCTTTTCTTGAACTTTATCTTCCTCTGAATTTGAAACTTATTTCCTCAATGGTTCTCCTCTCCATAAGGAATTTTGAGGAGACTCTTCCTTTTCCTTGCTTTGAGAAATGATCCTTGTTTATAAGGACACTTGTACTTGTGCCATGCCTGGCACTTGATTTTCAAGGTGTTTGTTGTCATCCAATTTGTGGAAATGACTGCTTCTTTTAACTTGCTTTTTCAAAATGTGAGCAGCCGCTTGGTCTTTGTCCTTATGGCTGAAATGATTTGTCTTCTACCCTTGATGGGCCGGAGAGCTTGCAGTTGACCCGTTTTTGACAACTTGATTTCCTGTAGCTTTGTCCTTGATTTCTTTCTTTTGTGCAGAAGTTCCTTTTGACCAAGGGTTCCTTTGGTCCCATTTTTTTTCTCTTGCTCACTTAGAAGCAGCCTCTCCATAAAGAATTTCGAGGCAACTTGATTCTGAGATGACTTGAGTAGTGTATGGACAGCATTGCGACTTCGTGCAGACCCAATCCAATTCCAAACATAACTTCTTTATTCTGTCGCTTTTAAGCTCAAAATTCAGACACCTCTCTGTCAGAGCATCTTCCATTCCTGGGTTTTCGGAGAAACCATTCTGGCCCTAACCCCTTCAATCGGCTTTGCCTCGGTACTGTTTGAAGTCTTGCGTGCCCTTTGCTGGATCCTTTCCATGATTTCCCCTTTGATGGTGCTTCTTAGGATGCCCCTAGCTTTGATTGATACAGAGCAAATGAATGCATTTTTCTTTGCGAATTTTTATTATCTTTTTTTTTTATCATCATCATTTTTTTTTTAAATTTTTATTTATTTATTTATTATTTTTTGCTTTCACAGGAAAGGATAGGGAAAGAGCATAAACATGATTGGAACGTAAACTGATCCCTTTTTATTGATAAGACAAAAATTGTGTACAAAAGACACTTAGATTTACAAATGAAAACTTGAATGGAAATGAAAATGAAAAGAAAAAAAAAAAAACTAGACCCTAAAAGATAGACTCTGTGATGGACTAGGATTGGATTGACTGTAGTGACTTTGTTCTTCTCGATGCTTCAATCGATCAGACATGTTGTTGTTGGTATTGAACAATTCCTTTGTTCGGTTGGAGGTTTGATATCAATCTTCTCAAACACAAACTTCATTCATTTCTAAGAGAAGTTCGAAAGGATCGAACAATTCTTGTTCAGCAAAAAATTTTTTTCGCATTAATCCCATGGTTAGGCGAGGGATTGGTTGATGTTCAGCTTGCTCTTGGGGATGATGGACCCATTGTCAACCAGGTCTTGTAGACGGTTTTTCAAAGTCCAGCATGATTCGGTCTTATGCCCATGTCCTTGATGGTACTCACAGTATTCATTGGCTTTGAAATTCTGGGGCAGGGGGTTTGGTAATGGCCTTGCTTCTAAGGGCTTCAGTAAATTTGCTTTCACTGCTTCTCGGAACACCAAAAGGGTTGGTATGCCGAGATCAGTATATTGCCTCCTTGGCTGATTGTTTCCCAAATTCCCAACACGTAAAGGATTCGTGGGGATTATACTGGCTATTTCGTTTGTCTCACTGGACCCAACATGATTCTGCTTCTTGTATGAGTCTTCTTTGAGTTGACCCAACTGGATTAAGTCTTCCACCTTAGTTGCAGTCGCAATGAGCGATTGGAACGTAGGCAAGTACTGTGTTTGAAGCTGTGACTGGTAGACAGGCAGTAAATTCTTGATTATTATGTCAACTTGTTCCTGTTCAGAGGGTCGGTTGATCATTTGAGCAGCTTTGGCTCTCCACCTCGAAAGGAACGAGGAGAAAGACTCATTGTTCTTTTGTCTAGTGGTTTCCAGCTCCCTCCGGGTAACATCCACTTCGATATTATAATGGTACTGTGTGTTGAAAGCATTGCATATGTCCTCCCAATTCTTCATTTTGGAACGATCCAAGCTTACAAACCATCTTAATGCAGCACCAGTCAAAGATTGCTGAAACAACTGAGCAAGGAGCTCGCTGTTCAGGCCAAACGGGTTTAGGGCACCCACATACATTTTCAGGTGCGTTTTGGGACAAGTGGTTCCGTCAAACTTATCCATGTTGGGCATTTTGAATTTTGTAGGTAATCTTGCTTCGGGGAATAAGGACAAGGAGTCCATGTCCACGACTTCTTTGTGTGTCTTAAGGGCGGTGATTGACCTTTCCAACAATTCCAACTTCTCTCTTATTTTCTGAGCTTCCAGCTCAGAAGCAGTTCCAGAGGGCATGTCATCCAGGTTAAGGGTAGGGTTTGGCGGTTCTGCAGCAGGTCCTTGATTGGAGGCAGAAGGTCCACTTCCCCCGGCGGAAGCCCCATTTCCATTACCACCACCTAGTTCAGCTATTAGGGCAATCCTCTGGGCAGCCAATGCCTCATTCATTCTAGCCTCCATTCTGGCTTCCAGTTGTTCAATGAGGTTTTGGATGTCAGACAGTGATGCCATTGGTGCAGTCGGGGTTGTTGGACTTGTGAGCTCAGTTGGTGTTTCGGGTACAGGTGGTCTTTGGAGGGGTACCTGTGAAAGGACATAGTCAAAATGATTAGACTATAAGGTATTTTCATAGGGTATGTGAGATAGTGTGAGGTAGGGTAGTGTATGGGCGAGGTATTTGGACATGACCCTTGTGATGTGGGGTGATATTGGTATGCTAGGACACCTAGGATAGAACTCCATGGGATGTGATATGTAAGGTAGAGTGTTTAGGGCTGGACACCTCGACTTTTCGAAAGACCCTAAGTTCTCAAAAAAATTTTTTGGGCCTTAGGGGCCAAAATGTGAACTTTTGGGCCTTTGGGGCCAAAGTGTGAATTTTTGGGCCTTTGGGGCCAAATTGGGAATTTTGGGCCTTAGGGGCCAAATTGGGAATTTTTTTTGGGCCTTAGGGGCCAAATTGTGAACTTTTGGGCCTTTTGGGCCACATTGTGAATTTTTCAGGTCTCAGGGACCAAAATGTGATTTTCCAGCTTTGAAATGAACTGTTGTTTTTTTTTTGTGAAGTATGGGATGAATGCGTGAATGCGCACAACATCACAACATAATTCATTTTAATGGAATGATTCAGCATCATTGGGTGCATACAGCCCTAAAGGATAGATTCTATAGGCTATGACACAAATAGAGTATTGGCTTATTAAGGGACCCTTGAACCTTGAGTAAGGATATACCTAACCACATGTGAAACAAAGAGTTTCGCGTGGGTCCAACGGTACGCATACCCATGGGCCACCCCCAAAAGGATTAGGGATGGTTTGCGGTAACAGGGAGGACGCTTTGGCTGTCCGTCGACATAATCAAGGAGACCTGCCGATCAGCGCTACTTGCTATCCAGACTCAGAAGTTTGAACAGAGAGAGAAGAAATTCATTTGAAATTCATTTTTTATGCAATGGAGAAAAGGATTCTCAATTCGTGCAAATAAATCAACAAATTAAAATGTCTTAATCAATTTGTACAACTTGAGTTTAAATTCCTCATCTCGTATTCTTAAAGAAAGAATACTTGATTTGTGCTAAGGTACCCTGCAAAACAAAGTATTGTAAAATAATGCCCTAAAGAAGGACAGGTTAGTTTACACAACAATAGTAGTCCACTTTATGCAAAATGATTGCATTACTCTCCCCAGTGAAGTCGCCAAACTGTGAACCCCTCCCCAAAATGTCATAGGCATATGAATGCATGTGACTAAAGGAAGAAATGCACGTGAATGAATGAGTCGCCACCTTGTTTAATTGTTTTAGGGTAAACTAGGAAAAACCCTAAGTGACTCCAATTTTAATTAACCTAGTTACTAGATTAATTAGCCCAATGTCTAAGGCATGGTCTTCGAACCCGAGGTGGATCCCGAGACTATGTCATGCTGATGAAACTAACATAAGAATGAATGTTTTGCAAGGAAGATGAAATAATTTAGACCAATGAAAAAGATGTTTATGTGATTCGACTTGCCGCCCGGGGTTAGATCCCGAACGTGCCTACGTACTTCCGTTTGAATGGAAGATCAAAGTCAACGTAGTTCGATAGGCCTCTTTTAGAGGGCTTTGAATGGGATGCTTTATGCATGAGTGTGTGTATGCTTTGTGCATTTTGTTTAGGCATTTTGCCAAAAAGGTTGAAGGATCACTTGGTGCCAAAATGTTGATTTTGAGGCTTTTAGCCAAAAGAATTTAATTTGGGCTTATTCTTGCCAAAAGATTGATTTTTAAGACATTTGTGCCAAACGAATTGTTTTAAGGCTTTTAAAGCCAAAATATTGGTTTAGGCAATTAATTTGCCAAATGATGCTAATTGGGCGATTGTCGCCAAAGTTGATTGATTTAAGGCAGTTTATTTGCCAAAAAAAATTGTTTGAAGGCTTTTAGCCAAAGAAATTTAATTTAAGCGATTTGTCGCTAAAAAGGTTAATCTTCACTTATAGGCAATTTGTTTGCCTAAAGTGATTAATTAAATTGAAATATAGGCAATTTATTGCCATAATAAAAAAAGTGTTTAATTAGGGCCTTTTAGTCACAATTATTGATTAATTAGACTTAAGCCAAAACTTGTTCGAAATAAAGGCAATTTCACCATAGTTATTGATTAACTAGGCTTTTAGCCAATATTGTCGAATTTAAACTTTAATACCACGATCATTAATTAACCGGGCATTTAGCTTAAATTTATTTAATTGAGGCAATTTATTTGCCTAGTTAATGGTATGAATGCATTTATGCAGTTATAGAATTTAAGAGGAGTAGAAAAGAAGCATGCATGAAATGCTAAAATTAAAAAAAAAAAACAGAGTTTAGTTTTGCGTACCTGATTTAGTCGACGGCCACTTCTTAACTCCAGGTTAAGCTCCTCGTTAAGGGAAATTAATTAATTTAATTTTAATGACCACTTAACAAAGAAAGAAAGCAATAAAAGCTAAATTAAAATGCAAAAAAGCAGTAAAGAATTCGCAAGGAGCGAGAGGGAGAAGGAGCGTCCGTCAACACAGACTGAGTGTGAAAAACAGGAGGCCCGAGGCTTGTATTTATAGGCGCAAAACAAACTGTTTCCGGCGGCCGGGCCGCCGGCCCGGCGGTCCCGGCGGCCGTCCCGGCGGCCGGGCCGCCGGATGGACCGCCGGCCCGGCGGCTGGATCGGCGGCCCTCCCGGCGGCCGGGCCGCCGGGTCTCGGCGGCCCTTCCGGCGGTCGGGCCGCCGGGTCTCGGCGGCCGGGTCGCCGGCTCCGGCGGCCGGATCGGCGGCCCTCCCGGCGGTCGGGCCGCCGGGTCTTGGCGGCCCGCCCGGCGGCCGGGCCGCCGGTCCGTCGGCGGCCTGCCCGGCGGCTGGGCCGCCGGCTCGGCGGCTGGCTCCGGTGGCTGAGCCACCGGGGCAGGCAAGTTCACTCCGGGGGCTTTTCCGGGAGTTCCGGACCTCCAAAAAATATTCCGGGACCTGTTCCGCGATCCTCGCGACATTTCGGACATTTTAAGTACCATATTGGCATACTTCCAATAAATGTCCAAAATGGCCTCCGGTCCGGCCGGACTGTTTGCAGTCCGGCACTGTTACTGTAGCAAATGTCAAAATTTGAGTATTCACAGTCATATGACATGTTTGTTCATCTTTGTAAGAGAATACAAAATGAGAAAGGATACAACATCTCTGCAATTAGAAGTGATCACGGAGGAGAATTTGAAAATAAAAAATTCGATGCTTTTTACAGTAAGTTAGGAATCTTCCATAACTTCTCAGCACCTAGAACACCTCAACAAAATGGAGTAGTGGAACGCAAGAACAGAACACTTCAAGATATGGCCAGAACTATGCTGAGTGATTCTAAACTACCAAAGTATTTCTAGGCAGAAGCTGTTAACACTGCCTATTACATTCTAAACAAGGCTTTGGTAAGATCTAAACTTAAAAGAACTCCATATGAGCTATACAAAGGTAGAAAACAAAATATTGGTTACTTTCACATTTTTGGGTGTAAATGCTTTATTCTAGATAATAAGAAAAATCATCTTGCTAAATTTGATGCTAAATCTTGTGAAGGAATTTTTCTAGGATATTCTAGTAATAGTAAAGAATATAGGGTGTTTAATAAAAAGACTCTAGTTGTAGAAGAATCTATTCATGTTGTGTTTGATGAATCTGACTTTACCTCTAGAATTTTAAAAAATGATGATGTTGTAGATTTTAATCAAGAAAAGCAGAATGAACAATCAGAACAACTAGAACAGCCAGAAAGTGAGCAGAATATTGATAATTAGGCTGAACCAGAAGTTGAACATGAAGATCAAAACACAACTGAAAGTCAATGCCAGAAATAGAAAATGAAGATTCTCAATTACTAAAAGAATGGCGATTCCATAAGTATCATCCCCAAGAAGACATTATGGATAATCCTTCAGAAAGGATAATGACTAGAGCACAATATAAGAGATATTTTGGTAATGTTGCTTTCGTTTCTCAATTAGAACCTAAAAATTTAGAAGATGCTCAAAATGATGAAAGTTGGATTCTTGCTATGCAAGAAGAGCTAAATCAATTTGAGATAAACCAAGTTTGGAAACTTGTTTCTAGACCTAAAAACCATTTTGTTATTGGAACAAAATGGGTGTTTAGAAATAAGCTTGATGAACAAGGTAATGTTATGAGAAATAAAGCAAGATTAGTGGCTCAAGGGTACAACCAACAGGAAGGCATCGATTTTGATGATACCTTTGCCCCGATTGCTAGACTTGAGGCTATTAGAATGCTTTGTGCATTTGCATGTTTTAAAAACTTCATGTTATATCAAATGGATGTAAAAAATGCTTTTCTACATGGTTTTCTAAATGAAGAATTGTATGTAGAACAACCTCCTGGTTTTGAAATCTATGATAAACTTAATCATGTTTACAAACTTACTCAAGCTTTTTACAGTTTGAAGCAAGCTCCTAGAGCTTGGTATGAAAGATTAAGTAAGTTTTTATTAGAAAATGGTTTTTCAAGAGGAAAGGTTGATACAAAACTATTTATCAAAAATAAAGCACATGACATTCTAGTCATACAAATTTATGTTGATGACATAATCTTTGGCTCTACTAATGATCTTCTTTGTAAGGAATTTTCTAAGATTATGCAGGGTGAGTTTGAAATGAGTATGATGGGAGAATTAAACTTCTTCCTTGGACTTCAAATCAAACAGTGTGAAAATGGAATTTTCATAAATCAAGAAAAATATACCAGAGAATTGTTAAAACGGTTCAAAATGGAAAATGCAAAGGTATGTAGTAAACCAATGAGTCCATCCTCAAAATTAGAAAAAGATGAAAAAGGTAAGGATGTGGATATCAAATTGTTTAGAAGTGTGATTGGTTCTTTACTATATCTAACGGCAAGCAGACCTGACATACACTTTAGTGTTTGTCTATGTGCTAGATTTCAATCGTGTCCCAAAGAATCTCATTTAATTGATGTAAAAAGAATTCTAAGATATCTTTGTGGAACTTCTAATCTAGGTCTGTTGTATTCTAAAGGCGATACATTTGATCTTGTTGGGTATAGTGATTCTGATTTTGCAGGAAATAGAATAGATAGAAAAAGCACATATGGAACTTGCCAGTTTCTAGGTAGCGCCCTTATATCATGGTTTAGTAAGAAACAGAAATCTGTTGCTCTCTCTACTGCAGAAGCAGAATATGTTGTTGCTGGAAGCTGTGTTGCACAAGTTGTTGCTAGAAACAGTACCAATAAAGTACCAATAAAGTGTGACAACTTAAGCACCATCAATTTATCTAAAAATCCAGTCCAGCATTCTAGAACCAAGAACATAGAAATCAGACATCACTTCATACGTGATCATGTACAAAAAGGTGACATAGTGATTGAGTTCATTTCTACAAAAAAGCAATTGGCAAATATCTTTACTAAACCTTTGAATGAAAGTCAATTCTGCTTAATTAGAAGAGAACTCGGTATGTTAGTTCTAAACTCTTAACTTTAGAACTCTATAAGTATGTTCTAAACTGCTTTCTATATTTGAAAATGAAAGACTTGCTATGTTCTAATATTTTATTCTGTCTGTTTGTGAAAACGTTTTTGTCTAAAAAGAAATGCTTATTGCTCTAATATGACTTTCTACTGTCACTATCAGAATCTAGCTTTGGACAAAATTCAAAAACAGTCAATTTGTTTTCTTTTGTGTGTTTGTTTTTACTATGTTTTGTGTTTTTATTTTATTTAGGTTTTCGCGGTATTATTTTTTTTTTAAATTCTCTGTGTCGATTTGAATTTTCCCTAACTTATATTTTCGTTTTTTTTTTATGTTTATTTCTTTCCTAAAATCTATTTCTTAACTTAATCGTTCTTGTCTCTCTATTAACTGCTCTATCTTCTCTCTTACCTTCTTACAAGAAAACCCTAAATTGCTCTTTGCGTCAAAACCCCAACAATGGCCGAATCAAGCTTCACCTCTTCATCCGACTGTCTAACTGAACAAGAACTTCAACTCCTCAAAAGACTATCAAAGAAATATGAACAGAAGGAGTCAAAACAGAAGAAGTTTGTTGAGGAATCGAAGGAAGAAAAAGCAGAGACTGTAACATCAAAGAAACAAGTCGCTGGGTCTCACGACAAAGGTAAATCTGTTCTTTCCCCATATCCTCTCATGCGTTCTTATGTCATAGACTGGAAATTTTTCGGGAATGATGAGTTCAACTTCAGGGAACTCTTTGAGTTCCAAGGATGGATGGATTTTCTGTCGCTAAACAGACCATGTTATGAGAATATGGTTAAAGAATTTTATGGTTCTCTTAAGGTTAGTGGGCCAGAATCGATTTCTGTAAAACTTGAGGGAGAAATCAAAGCGTTCTCTTATGCTGACTTGAGCAAGATTTTTAATTTGTCAAACACTAGGTCTAGGGTAACGAAAATCAAAGATATTTCTAGGGTTAGCGGATACAAAAAGGAAGAATTTGTTAAGAAAGGTTCTGCAGATAAACAGGGTGTTATTGAATGCTCAAACTTGACAGATAGTATGAAGTGGTTGTACAAACTGATTATGCATTCACTTATGTGAATCAGGTTGAGATGTGCATTATGTGGCACATAGTTGAGAAGAAACCCTTCAACCTTTGTCACACCATCTTTGACAAAATGCAGAATAACCCTAGGAAACTACCCTATGGTATGGTGCTTACACCTGTGTTTGAATTTCTGAAAGTTAATTTGAATGAAAGTGATGGTTGCAATGTTTCAAAGCTAGACAGTGGGTCTTTGAAAATGAAAGGTGAAGAAGGAGATGAAGAAAAGGAAGAAGAAGAGAAAGAAAAGAAAGAAAAAGGAGAAGAGGCTGAGAAAAAGAAGAAACGAGAAGAGAAAGGAAAAGCTAAATTGGAAGATGCAAAAAAGAAAGAAAAGAAAGAGAAATTGAAAGAAGAAGAAGAGAAAGAAAAGAGATTAGAAGAAGAAAAGAAGGAAGAAACAGAAAAAGAAAAGGAGACAATAGCTGAGGATGAAGCAAAATCAGAAAAAGAGAAAGCAAAAGAAAAAGTTGAAATTGAAGACAAAAAGGATTCTGAAAAGGTTGAAAAGATAGTAGAAGAAGCCAGTGATGCAGAAATAGAAAAAATGGAATTAAGTGGAGAAGATAGGTCAACTGAGGTCAAGGATGAAAAAGAATATGAACTTTTATCAGCACAAAGGAGTAGAGAAGTTATGCTTGGCAGAATGGAAAAAGAGCTTATAGAAGAACACAATAGGGAACTTGATAAAGCAAAAAAGCAAAGCAAAGCTGTGATTGAGCATAATCAGTCCCTTATTGAATCCTTAGAAAGAATGAACAATATTAATAAGAGAAAGCTAGCTACTCTGAAAGTCAAGGGAACACCTTACATTCGAGCCTCAGAAAAGCCAAAGAAAGTAAAGCACACTGCGGGCAAACACAAAGTTCATGGAAAAAAGCCTCCACTGCACCCTTCTTCTAAACGACCAGAAAGCTCTACTGAAACGACTCCTGCTCAAAATCTTAGAACTGACTCCAAACCCCTCTAATTTCTTAGTTTTGTCTATGTTTTGTGAACATTTTTTTTTTATGTCTTTGTAGGTTATGTCGTTTGAATTCTGTTTATTTTTTTTATGCTCTGATATTTACTAACCCTTTTGTATGATGACAAAAAGGGGGAGAACACAGGATATGGTGATGGTTAAGTATGTACTCTGCTAATATGTGGCTAATATGTGGTAACTTTAGTACTTACATCTCATTGCTTATTATTTTCTAATTTGTGTTATTTCTGTTCTATTTTGTGAGCTATATGTTTTACATGATGAACTGATTGTTTAGCCTTTAAAACTTAGATCCTTGTTCTAACGTATGCTCTGTAGGTTCGACTTAAGATTTCTGTTCTAGTTTCTAATGTCAATTTTTATTCTATTTTTATGCTCTAACCATATGCTCTGATTATTAGAACTTAGAATGTCTTGTCTATTTTGCTAGTTCTAATATCAGTTTCTAAGAATTTTTCCTTGTTCTAAATCTCATAAATATTTTTACTGTACCTGTTTAGGGGGAGTACAATACATATTCTAAACTTGCTTCATGATAGATCATATGACATACTTAGAACTTAATTTTTTTTTATGCATAAAATTTAGGGGGAGCACATGTTTTATGTTTGCTAAATTTATTGGTTTTGTTATGATCAAAAAGGGGGAGATTGTTGACTCAAGGGTCAAATATTAATCTCGAGATTTTGATGATTAAAACAAAATAAATAAATTTAAATTATATTATTTGTGCTAATAATATTCTATGCAGATTACATATGGAAAGTAATAAATGAACAAGGAAAATCCTACTAATTCAAGAATTATGAAGACATTTGAAGACCCTATTGGTTAGACTTTTAGGATTCATTGTAAGATAGAGGGAACATCCAACTATAAGCACAAAAATCAATTTTCTCTCATCAAAATGTTTTTTCGAAAATATCTCTTTAAAATAAAATAAAATTTTTCTTTCGTTCCTTGATTTTATTTTAATTTTTTGAAATTTTCTTAAGGATCGAAATATTCAAATTACCTAAATTAAAGAGACTTTGTCTCTAGTAATTTTGGTAATAAAAATAAATCGAATAAAGATCTTATGCACTTCATTTTCGGAAACAAAACTTTTTGAATATCCAAAAAATCTTGATTTTATTTTTCTTACCTAAACGAAGGAAGATCATATCTTAATTCGTTTTTGGTAAATAAATCCTTCGAAAAAGATTTTTCAAATATTTAATTTCGAAAATCTTTGTTTTTAAAGGAAAGATAGATTGTCTCT
>NC_143155.1:13386919-13524945 GCF_041381405.1 Jatropha curcas
TTTCTCTCCTTGTTAAGGAATATATTTTACATTTATTTGTTGCCTTATTTTTCGTGTATCTTTAGAGATATGATATTGATTTTTCGTAGACCTTCCTTACTTGTAGAAGCCATCTCTTACTATATTTACATGCGTCTTCCTATTTAGTAATTAGAAGTTGTTATGTATAAACAGGGCTGCTGTAAGTTGATGAATGATATAAAATAAAAGAGCAAATTATTTCTTCAGTATTTAAGTTTTGACATGGTATCAAAGCCATAGTTTTTTTTTTTTTTTTAACCATGGCACTGAAAACAGCTCCACAGCTATTATACCTGCACATTTTTCTTCTTCTCATCCCATCATCTCTACAAACCATTCTTTTCAATCAAGCTTACCCCTAAAAATACCTCGCATGGAAAACACAATTTATTCCATTACTTAACTATCAAAATCTCATTCATGTCATTGATCCCACTCATCCTATTCCCACCGAAATTGTATCATCCTCTACCAACGCTGCCCAACAAGTTGAAAATCCTGAATATGCTTCTTAGTTTAAGAAAGATCAAATGGTCTTATTTTGCATCCTTTCTTCCTTAACTGAAGAGATTTACCCTATATTACTAGTCTTACATCTGCTTCTTCTGCTTGGATAGCTTTGGCCAATGCTTTTAGCTCCATTTCTCAAACTGTCAACTTCAGATTCATATCGAGCTCCAAGAATTAAAAACGAAATGATTTATTTGTTGCTCCATTTACAGAAGGCAAAAGCTCTTCCGGATGAACTTGAGGCAGCCGGTCGTCCTATGCCTCCAGCTGCGTTCAAATTGAGCATATTGGTCATGAGTATCACGTATTATCACTTGAATTTACGTCCTGATCCGTTTCTTTTCATGAGCTCTTTGGCCAGTTAATGCAACATGAAATCTTGATTAAAAGTTCTCTTGAACACACCTATGAATAATAGGCTACTGTTGCCACTTGTTTGCCCTCACCATCTCCTCAACAAGCTGGAAATTTTGGTCCTCGTTGTCCTAATTCTGGTTCTAATTACTGTTCTGGTCAAAATAATTTCAGGCCAAGAGGGCCTTAGCAGATTTGCAACATGAAGAATCACTCTACTTTCACTTATAGCTACATTATCAGCCTAACTATCAATCTCGCCCTCCTTTTCAATCACAGGCAAACTTTGCCCAGACACATACTAGCATTCAGCCACAAGCTAATTTTTCTGGGTCTTCCATGACTACATCAACATATCATGCTTCACTCTCACCGATTTATTATCTTGATACTGTTGCCAATTTTCATTTTACACTTGATTTTTCTAGTTTGTAAGCACCTGTTCCTTATCAAGGTAATGGTACCCTCTTTGTTGGCAATGGCAAGGATTGAACATATCTCATACTGGTAATATTGCTCTTCCCTCTATATATGGTTCCTTGCATCTTACACATACACTTTGTGTTCTTTCCATTACTAAGAATCATTTATATATTCAAAAGTGTGCCTTTGACAATTCTATTTCTTTTTGAATTTGGGCCATCATATTTTTTGAAAAAGATTAGGTGACCAAACAAATACTCTTCAAAGGCCCCAATGAGAATGGTGTGTATGCTCTTCCAACCAAGCAAGCTATGACGACAATAGTTTCCTTCTTTTGATGATTGGCATGTTCGATGGGTCATCCCAATTCTCGGCTTCTCTCTCAACTTCTTCGCACATCTAATTTAGCTACATCCTCTTTTAAATTAAGTCCTTGTTCTGCATGTTGTTTAGGCAAATTGTCTAGGGTTCCTTTAGCATCTGTTGAACATGAAAACACTGCTCCTTTTGATATTATTCATTTGAATGTTTGGGTCTAGCCCCTATTTTGTCTACTTTGGGTTTTCATTATATGGTATTATTTATTGATGATTTTACAAGTTTTATGGTATTTATATTTTTTAAAGTAGAAAAGTAACATCTATTCTATATTTATTCGTTTCAAAATTATGCTCATCGTCATTTTAAACTTCCATTAAAGCCTTCCACTCTGATTGGAGCGGTGAATATCAAAAATTAAATCAATATTTTAAAATGTGGGTATTGTTCATCATATTGCATGTCGATATACACATGAACAAAATGGGATTGCTGAACGTAAAATTTGACACGTTGTTGATAATAGTTAACATTACTTGCTCATGCTTCTCTTCCTTTAAAGTTTTGGAGCTATGCCTTTGAGGTTAGTGTTTCATTAATAAATACTTTGCCTTCAAATGTTTTAAATAAAACTTCTCCATTTTCACGCTCTTTGGTAAAAATCCTTCACTCATGAATTTAAAACCATTTGGTTGTGTGTTTATCCATTCTTGCGTCCCTATAATAAGCATAAATTTTCATTTCGGTCTGCACCTTGTGTCTATTTGTGTCCTAGTCCATCTCATGCTACATTTTGTTGTTTAGATGTCCCCAGTAATCATGTCTATCTTGCTCGCCAGTTATCTTGCATGAAAAATTTTTTCTCTAAATCTCTGCTCAGTTAGGTCCTTCCAGCTTGTTAGAATGACCATCACCTTGGCTTACTATCACAAATACAACTTATTCTTATGTGGCCTCTGGAGGTATTTAGGTTTGATCACTCCTCATTCCACTTCATCCTCTTACTATGCATTTCGCCTAAACTGTCCTCTCCAACTTCATCCATCTCACCACCACCACTTAACTTAGTTGTAGACTTAACCAGTTATCCGACATCCTTCACTCAATCAGACCCACCTCGTTTCATAGATGACCTTATGCCCCACCACAATGGCCCAACGCGAAGCACACTTTGCTATCGTTAGAAAGACTATCTCCATCATGAGCCCCAAACCTTTAAGCAAGCAAGCAAGCCCATATAAAATGGAAGAGTGTTATGAAGGCTGAATATGATGCTCTTCTTGCCACCAAAACTTGGAGTTTGGTTCCTCATCCTCTTGATAATACTGAGTTAGCATTATAAGGCGTGACTAGTGGCTAAAGGCTTTGCCTAGGAATCTGATATTGATTATAATGAGACTTTTAGTCCGGTTGTTAAATGACCACCATTCGCATTGTTCTTGCCTTGGCTACAATGCATAATTCGCCTATTCACCAATTTAATATATCCAATGCTTTTTCTCAATGGGTTTCGGATCATGAAATATTTATGGAACAACCTCAATGTTGTATTAGTGGTACTCATTTTATTATGTACAGGTTGAATAATCTTTATATGGTCTCAAGCAAGCTCCAAGGGCATGGTTTCATCGTCTTGTCACTTCTTATATAGTCTTGGCTTTATTTCTTCTAAAGCTGTCCAATTCTCTATTTATTTTGAATAACGTTGATTTGAACTTTTATGTCCTGGTTTATGTTGATGATATGCTTGTTACTTGTTCAGAAGTTAGTAAACCCGATTGGCTTCTTCACAGTATTCAGGGTACTTTTCCAGTCTGTGATCTTGGACCATTGAATTTTTTCTTACACATTGAGGTTCACTCGACCGAGGGGGGGGGGCTGGTTCTTACCCAACACCATTACATTGGTGATCTGCTTCTTCGGCATGGCTTAAAGGCTTTTAGGCCATGCACCACGCCCGTGGTTACTAGCCCAACTTTATCTAAGATGTTTGGCTGCCCATATGATAATCCTCAGCTATATCGTCAAGTTCTGGTGCTCTTCAGTATGTCACTTTAACTCATCCAAATTTAGCCTTATGTTAATAAAGTATCACAATTTATGCATAGTACTACTGATGAACATTGGAAAACTATTAAAAGGTTGCTTCGTTATCTTAATGGCACTCATAATTATGGGTTATTCTTTACAAAGTCCAGTGATCTTGCTTTGCAATTATTCAGATAGTGACTGCAAAGGTTGTCTGGATGAGTGTCATTCTACAAGTGGTTATGCTATTTGTTTAGGCTCCAATTTAATATCCTGGCAATCCAAGAAACAACCAATCATTACTCGCTCTTCCACTAAAAGTGAGTATAAGGCTATGGCCAATACTATATAGAGATGATGTGACTTCGCTCTTTGCTGCATGAACTTGGTGCCATTTATTTATGTGTTAATCCTGTCTTTCATGCTTGCACTAAACAATTGAGCTAGACTATCAATTGTGTGTGTGAACAAGTTCAGTTGCAACATATCCAAGTTCCTTTGAATGATGATCAACTTGCAGATATTCTCATAAAGCCTCTTAATCAGCATGTCTTTGAACTTCATCGTGACAAGCTTCGTTTGTGCCTTCCCCATCTTCAACTTAGGGGGGGGGGGGTTAGTGTTAAGGAATATATTTTACATTTATTTGTAGCCTTATTTTTCGTGTATCTTTGGAGATATGCTATTGATTCTTTTGTAGACCTCCTTACTTGTAAGTCTTTTCTTAGTATATTTACTGCATCTTCCTATTTAGTAATTAGGGGTTGTTATATATAATTAGGACTGCTATAAGTGATGAACGATATACAATAAAAGAGCAAATTATTTTCTTTAGTATTTAAGTTTTGACACTCCTTTCATGGGTTGTTCCTCTTTGTTGAGGAGTTGGATCTTTTATTTTTTGGACAGTTGATAGGTGTTATTTTTCTAGTATTTTTAATATAGTTTTTATTAGGATTTTTAGTATTTTTATTACTTTAATTAGTTTTTATTTAGTTTTATTTATGTTTTGTTCAAAGCTTCCTTGAATCATATTTCACTTGATCTTGAGGAATTTTGTAGAATTTTATAGAAAATCAGCCAAAAATGCAGAAAAGACTGCACCCAAGCCGTGCCAGATAACATGCCCGTGCTGAAGACCAGATTTTGCATTGGGCCGAGAATGTCAGTTCTAGCCCATACCGCTTGCATGGACCCGCATGAGATCCTTTTCTGAGGTACCAATCAAGTTTAAATCCTATTTAGACGCTAGGAGAGTCCTAATTTGGAAGAAATACAAAGCCTAAACAGTTTCCTATCTCCAAAAGTTTTTTTACTCAATAAAGATTCACTTTCTTAAACGAACACGAAAATATTCAAGAAAGTCTATATAAATAGAGAAACTAGCCGTAGTCAAAAGGATCCATTCATTGTATATTCCATCTTTTGTTCTATTGTTTCTCTCTCTCTCTCTCTCTCCAAGACTTCAAGTATTCAAGATTTGTGTCAAGATTCAAAGAAGCCGCCCAAGCCAATCATTAACTAGTTTTTATTTCTAAACTCTTTTCTTGTTTTATTTTCAATATTCATGTTGATTATTGAGAATATTTACAAGTTTAATTGAGTTTTATTTAATTACTATATTGAACTAAACTCTCATACTAGAGATTTGATGTAGCTTAATTTTGATTACAATTTATAATATTAAATTTGTTTTTCCTTATTCATGATATAATTTATTATTGAACTTAATGCTTCCAGGCAGAATTTCTCCCCTGGATTGATTATTTCATTAATCACTATCGGGAGAGGGTTTTCGATATGAAAAAGGTAATAAATTACATGAGAATAATAGTTTAATGCAGAAGCTATATAGTTTTACTTATGGGGGGTTTTCATAAGTTAATGACCTTAGGTTATGAATTCACAAAACAAACCATAAAACTTATGATTTAATTCATGTTTGATTGCGCTATTAGAAGATAGGTAATTAGACTGGGTTAAAATAGCTAACAATACATCGGGAGAGCTTATTAGTGATTTTAGGGTTGTTTCCCCTACTTGAACAATTAAAATTGATTATCAAACTAATAAAATAAATTGGATAGAATTAAGTGAAGTCAAAATCCCTAATAATTTAAATCCTTGATATCTTTTCGTCAAATATTCTTGCTTGATTTCTTTTGTTCTATTTTATTTGTTTAATTTAATTTCTTAAAATAATTTCCCTTATTGCCGTTTAAATAATAATAGGTTAACATAATTTTGGTACTTGGTATACAATCCTTGTGGATACGATACTCTACTCATTCTATACTACTCGTTACGATTTCGTACACTTGCGAAAATTACTGTCAACAATTCGAAAGACAAGATGGATTGTTGATTGTTTGCAGTTGAAGACTTCAGATCTTCAAGTTCAGGTAAAGTTCTTTTATCAATGGAGCCTAGTAGTGTGGTTAGTTTCTCCATTAAAGTTTGGATAATTAAACTCTTCTGCGGGTATCAGTTGTAACAAATTTCTAAAAAAATAATGTTCGAGACAATATTTTGGAAGGTTTCTTTTGTTATCTCATTTGCAAATAGATCAGTTTTTACACAGAAGATTAGCATCTTTGGCCAAGATCAAGAAGAAGATTTTAATTTTTTTATATTTATATTTCTTATTCCTATAAGAATATTATGATGTATTGAATTTATATTCATTATTAATGAATTTTTTAAGTTTTGTAAAAAAAAAAAAAAAAGCAAACAAAATAGACATTATAGTTTTGCCATATTAATTTATTTCGATAAGAAATGACCACACACTTTTTTTTGCCGACATATTATGTTATAATCACTAATGAACATAAAAGGGATGGAAAGCACTCACTATCCTTCTAAAATTTTATTTTTAATAATAAATTTTCTTTATAAACTCTTATAATCTTTCAGCTTTAAAATTATAATCTCAAATATTTTTAAAAATTTAAAAAATTAGTTAAATTAGTTTAAATATATATTTTTTTCATATATATACTCAAAAGAATGTGTATTAATAATTCTTTAAAACTTTTAAAATATAATGAATAGTTAGTATAGTAAATTTTAAAATTAATTATCTTAAATCGTTTTCACCTCTGTCCAGTAAATTCAATTAATTCTAATTATTTACATAAATTATTATATAAGATATCATGGAAAAGTGAAGAAAAATGGTATAATTATTTTAGGACGGCCAAAAATAAAAGTAAGACTACAATTTTAGAATAAAGAGAATAATAAATTTAAAAATACAAATAAAATTATTATTTTAAGACGCTATAAAAAGATAAACTATAAATTAATAAAAAAGAGGGAATACTAAATTGAAGGATAAACAAATCCGTCACTACTATGATGCTGTAGACATAACATTATTATTATCGAAGATAAGATTGACACGGGCAGGAAACGACTCGTTTACTTGTATATTTGGGTCAAAAAGTTGATCTGAAATGGACAATGGAACCTATGTAATGGATAGAATGCACTCAATCAGAGTGGTTTGTTTAAATCCAGGTTTTGCCACCACACCATCTTTTCCATGTGTCAATATATGTTACAGTATGTCGGTGATCTTTAGGAGAAGCTTTGTCCATGTTGAAAACCGACGAGTTTAGCTTATTCGTCGTTCTATTTCTATTTTATAATAATTGTTATATTTGAAATTTTAAATTTTTTTTAAAAATTATTACATTTATTTAAGTTTATATAAATTATTGAATAAATTGACTATATTATTTTTAATTTAATGCTAATTTTATAAGAAAAATCATTAAATTAAAGTGGTAATTATTGATCATATATAAATGGTAAATATGAAAACGTATTTAATATTCCTTGAAATCATATATGTGATAAATATTTTAGAATAAATTATTTTTTCAACTGTAATAAATATTATGGAACAGAGGTAGTAAAGTAGAGAATTAAATTTGAATTTCAAAAATTTTATTCCCTCTCTTCTTATAACTATTACCAACCAACAAAAAAATTAAATGGATGAGAATTTGAATACACTTATAACAACAGTTTTGTATCATTAAATATTTTTATAACCATTAACCAAGATATTTTCATGTAATTATAACATGTCGTATCATCCACCCAACCCTCCTGCACTTCAAGGCCATCCTCCACCACCCAGTCCTCCCCAGCCACACAAGCCCGGACCGCCACATCATTATCATTCTTAAATAATTAGTATGTGCTGGTAAAAGAATTATAATTATCACGTGGAGATTTGAAGAATCAAAGCTAGGACATATACACCTGTTCAATTGGAATTATTTTAACATTTTTTGCATTGGTAATTGACAGTAGATTCGTTAAGAATCCACCTAATGTTACATAATTGATTCAAGATATATATGGCTCGGTAAAATATCCACTTTATTATGTAATTAATGTTTAAAATTTTCATTCAGTATTAAGTTTCGAGATTCTCATTTGACATTTATTTTTTTGTCTCTTACCTAAAATATAAATGCTATAAATATTTGTTTCCAATCTCGATAGAGGACACATTATTATTATTATCAAATTCTCTAATTTTATCAACTTTTCTAGTTCTATCAATCTCATTTTTTCCCTCAAAAATATCTTAGAACCGACAACAAATGAATCTCAAAATATGATAATTGACTCTCTCAATGTTGGATTGGATTCTACCCCTAATCCAACTTCAAACACAGTGATTACACCAAATAATCTCTTTCTTAATGGGACCCCGTTTGCTGCTAATCCACCTCCAGTAACAGAACTGCAAGTTGCAATGGCTTTGACACAAGTCTCTAATAGCTTTGCATCTATTAGGGGTAGGCATTTGGTCAGTTCAGTTCAAATTGAATCGAATCAACTAAAATCGATAAAATCAAAGTATATATTATAATGAACTAATTCATCTGATTTGTGAATGAAAATAATCGGTTCGGTTTGCAACAGTAATTTAGATTTTTTAAAATAAAAGGGAAAACACATAAATGTAACAGTATTCATAATTCAGTACAAAATAATTCATCAAAACGCATTAGAAGTTTCCAATAATAATGATATTTAACTAATTAAATCTTGACCTGCAATAATTTATTAGAAGAAATCCAATAAATGACTATATATATATATATATATATATGTTGAATAAACTTTAATATAGCTAACTAGGCTCTTTAGCCAATATTGTCGGATTTAAGCTTAACTACCACAATTATTAATTAATCGGGCGTTAAGCTTAATCATGTTTGTTTTTATTAAAGCAGTTTATTTACCAAAAAAATAATGACGTGGATGCATTTATGCAATTGTAGAATTATTAAGAGTAGAAGAGAAATATGCATGAAGTGCTAACATTAAATAGGCAGAGTTTTGTTTACATACCTGATTTAATCGACGACGCTCTTTAACTTCCCGATTAAGCTCCTCGCTAGGAAAATATTAATTAATTTTAATTTGTTGTAATTTTAATGTCCAAATATCACAATAAAAATGCAATAAAAATTAAATTAAATGCAAAAAGCGGGTTAAAGAAACGCAAGGAGCGTGAGAGGGAGAAGGATTCGTCCGTCAAACGGACAAGGTGTGCCAAAACAGCCTGAAATGGCCTATTTATAGGCCATTTTTCGGGTCCCGGGCGGTAGCTGCCGCCTGGCATGGCGGTAGCCACCGCCTCAAAAATCTGGGCGGTAGCTGCCGCCAGGCTCGGCGGTACGTACCGCCCTGTCGGTGGGGAGACATGGCCTCGCCGCGAGCGGCGCGATGGGCTCGACAAGAGAGGTGGCGAGATGGCAATAGACACGCAGCGACGGCGAGAGAGACCTCGCCATGAGACGGGGCGAGAGGACTCGCCCTGCGCGCGGCGCGGGAGGCCTCGCCCGCGCGGGGCGAGGAGGCCTCGCCCGCGCGGCGCGGGAGGCCTCGCCTGCGCTGGGCGCCAGGCCCCGCCCGCGCTGGGCGCCAGGCCCCGCCCGCGCTTGGCGTGGGCTGGCGCCGCCGTGGCCGGTGTGGCCACCGTGCCTCGCTTCGGGAGCCTTTTTGGGAGTTCCGGTGAACTTCCGAAATGGCCTCCGGTCCGGCCGGACTGTTTGCAGTCCGGGAAAATTGGCTCTTTGAGCCTTGTGAGTCAAATTTACTGTAGCAAATGCACTGTAGCACAATTAAATTTGCTGTAGCAAATTCATTGTAGCACAGTCAAATTTACTGTAGCAAAGTCAACCAACAGGCTTTTTGAGCCTCAAAATTTGAGTATTCACAGTTGCCCCCCACCGTCGACCATAAAAATGATTTATGGGAGTCGGTGGTTGTCCGAAACGCAAATTTTGAGGATGGGCAGAGGAGGAAACCCCGCCGTTGTTTTTTTTTTTTTTTTTTTTTAAATGAAATGATCAAATGCATGGATTTATGTTGGCAAAGAGAAAATGTTATTTATGATGCAAACTTATGTCTGTGACCGGGCCTTTGTGGCTGCCTACGTATCTCCAAGAGCTCTTCGGGGGATGGGGAGAATCAGGTCTTTCGTAGTTCCTTCCAGGATGCGAACTTCGTGCTCGGCTGATGCGGAATTCATCTCCGGCTTGATGTTAGTGCGGAATTCCTTTCCGTCTTGGTGCGAAATTTATTTCCGACTTGCTGTTGAGGCAAAATTCAATGCCGACTTAATGCTGATTGTGGAATTCATTTCCAATTTGATTTCTTCGGGATTCCTTCCCGACTTGATTTCTCCGCGGGATTGCTTCCCGGCTTGATGTCTTTGCGGGATTTCTTCCCGGCTTGATGTCTTTGCGGGATTTCTTCCCGGCTTGATGTCTTTGCGGGATTTCTTCCCGACTGGATGTCTATGCGGGATTCTTTCCCGATTTGATGTTGATGCAGAATTCATTTCTGGCTTGATTTCTTCGCGGGATTCCTTCCCGACTGGATGTCTATGCGGGATTCCTTCCCGATTTGATGTTGATGCAGAATTCATTTCTGGCTTGATTTCTTCGCGGGATTCCTTCCTGACTGGGTGTTGATGCAGAATTCATTTCTGGCTTGATTTCTTCGCGGGATTCCTTCCCGACTGGATGTCTATGCGGGATTCCTTCCCGATTTGATGTTGATGCAGAATTCATTTCTGGCTTGATTTCTTCGTGGGATTCCTTCCCGACTGGGTGTCTTTGTGGGGTTCCTTCCCGATTTGATGTTGAATCAACTTATTGACTCGAGTTCGTATGATAGTGATGACCTTAGGCGAATCTGACTTTGTTGTTGTAGTGGTTTTACCACTGGTTGACTGAAATATGACTTGTATTCATCACAAAGAGTTTTGAATACCCACATTGTGGTGGTAACTTGAGTGGCTTGAGTGTTGAAGAAGCTTTTATGCTTTGGCTTCACCATGTTTGAATTCTTGAGGTTAATTTGATTCTTTTTCTTGAACTTTATCTTCCTCTGAATTTGAAACTTATTTCCTCAATGGTTCTCCTCTCCATAAGGAATTTTGAGGAGACTCTTCCTTTCCTTTGTTTTGAGAAATGATCCTTGTTTATAAGGACACTTGTACTTGTACCATGCTAGGCGCTTCATTTTCAAGTTGTTTGTTGTCATCCAATTTGTGGAAATGACTGCTTCTTTTAACTTGCTTTTCAAAATGTGAGCAGCCGCTGTGGTCTTTGTCCTTATGGCTGAGATGATTTGTCATCTACCCTTGATGGGTTTGAATTTAACGGAGAGCTTGCAGTTGACCCGTTTTTTGACAACTTGATTTCCTGTAGCTTTGTCCTTGATTTCTTTCTTTTGTGCAGAGGTTCCTTTTGACCCATTTTTCCTTTTTTTTTTTTTTTTTTCTCTTTTTAGAAGCAGCCTCTCCATAAAGAATGTCGAGGCAACTTGATTCTGAGATGACTTGAGTAGTGTAGGGATAGCATCGTGACTGTGCAGACCCAACCATAACTTCTTTATTCTGTCGCTTTTAAGCTCAAAATTCAGACACCTCTCTGTCGGAGCATCTTCCATTTCTGGAGAAATCATTCTGGCCCTAACCCCTTGAATCGGCTTTGCCTCGGTACTGTTTGAAGTCTTGCGTACCCTTTGCTGGATCCTTTCCATGATTACCCTTCAAAACTTCCCCTTTGATGGTGCTTCTGCATTGTACTTTTGTATTGAATTTTATTCGTACCTGCACTTGGTTAGTATTGAAAATATGTATGCATGTTTGAAATGAAAATGGGGTTTCACCATTTCGGATGTACTTTTTTTTTTTTTTTTTTTTTTGTGGCCCCCGCCGTCGGCGGCTGCTGCCGCTGACGTTTTGGCGGCTGCTGCCGCCCTCGTTCGGTGGCAATTTGGCGGCAGCTGCCGCCATCATTCGGCGCATTCTTCTATAAAAACAAGTTTCTTGTTTGGTTTTTCATTCATCCTTCCTTTTCTCTCTTCTTCTTCTTATCTTCAAAGAATGAATCCTTTTTTTACTCACAGCATGCACAGCTGGATTAGGAGTCTCTCCAAAGTCGAAAAGATCAACTTGGGGAGGTACGGTCTCTCTCCTATCGTTACGCTCAGGGGGGTGGTGATCGACTGGAACTTTTTATGGGCCTGCATCAGACTTTGGGATCCTGAGGCCCATGTTTTCCGGTTCGGAGCCATGATGGAGGAGATGTGTCCTCTTTTTGAGGAGTTCTGTGCTATCATAGGGTGCGACCCCAATGCCCCTTTGGTCAGGCATGAAGTCAAGATCGGGTATGTTCGGTCGTTTGAAACCTGTTTCAGTTCAGCCGACCACAAGCTAGGGCCATGATTGTTGGTGATCAGAAAGCAATTTTGTTGCCCCTGATTGATGAGTTTTCAGGGGTCTGTTCAGATGACCCAGACCGGATGAGGCTAAGGATGCGGGCCTTGGTTTTTTGTTTATTGGCTGGCTTCTTGTTCAACAAGGATCCGGGCTACGGGGATTTGCGACTTTGTCCCATGGTTCGGCAGATGGAGGATATGGGTTGCATAGGTGGTATTGTGCTGGCAGAAACTATCAGGAGCCTCGACAGAGCCGCTTTAGGCTTTGAGGATTGGACGGTTTCTCCTATTATTCTTCAGGGTATTTGTTCTTTTCTATTTCTTATCTTTTCTTCTTTTTGGCCTGTTCCTTTGTAATAGAAAGGATCCATTACTCAGGTTTGGTTGAAGGACCATCTCCAAGTGGTTGCCACTCCTACTTTGCTGCCTTATAACCCTGTCCAGTATCGCATGCGGAGGATCTTGATCACACATCCGTCTGCTGATGCCTGGACCTCATGGCTGATTGAATTGGGTCCAAACGAAATGTTGTGGTTTGTACCTTGGTACGGCATTACCCGCTTTATTCAAGTCAGCTCTCACCATACTCAGGTTTACCTTTTAGGCCTTACCCATTGTACTTGGTACTGCGCTTCGCGCGTTATGAGGCAGATGGGAATAGATCAGACTGTACCGATCATGGATGACTCTTTATCTGATTCCACCATCACTCCGGGAATTACCCGAGCTGTCCTTAGAGCTTGGGTTGGAGATCATCAGATGGTTAGGCCTTTACCTAATCCTGCTGGTATTCAGACTTCTCCTGAGTATCGGGCCTGGTTCATGACCGTTGTCTGGCCGGTTGAGAGGCTGAGGAGGAATGCACTGCTGAGTGTACTTGAAGGCTGGACTCAGGCTGACGCTGGTAACGAGGGCTGGGACAGATGAGGAGATTCTGTTGGCTCCCCAGATAGGTGATTTTGGAGAGAGCTCAATAGTTAGGGATGACTCGGAGGACGTTGCCCCACGGAGGCGACGGGCCACCTAGACTCTGATAGGCTTTTATTCTTTGGTTTTGAGATGTATTTTTGTTTCATGGATTTTATTTTATTTTTTTTTTTTTTGGCTTTTTGCTTGTACTGTTTGGCTTTATTTTTTTTTTTATTGGAGTGTTGTTTGACTTTTAAGCTTTCCAAGCACGTTCCAACTTTATTCCTTTAAGCTCTAATTTTTGCCTAAGCTGCCCTTCCGGGTTTTCAACTTAGCGAGCTACCCATTTTTGCCTAAGCCGCCCTTTCGGGTTTTCGACTTAGCGGGCCCCGACTTTTTGCCTAAGTCGCCCTTTCGGGTTTTCGACTTAGCGGGTTTTTCTTTGTTTTTTTTTTTATTATATTTTTTTTATTATTTTTTTTGTTTATTTTTTTTATTAGCAAAGAAGAAAGAATGATGAAATGATGATTTTTATTAATGTTTAGACCGTGCCCAATGAGGGCTGCCTACATATCTCCGATATGTAATTTCTTTTTTTTCGAAGAGAATCAGGTCTAATGTAGTTCATTTTACATTATGCAATGCTTATACAAAATATCTCTTTAACTGATCTAAATTACATGGATTTGCAAATTCTAAACCATCCAAATCAGTTAAAATGACGGCTCCGCCGGACAATACTTTCTTCAACACATAGGGGCCAGCCCAATGAGGACGAAACTTCCCACGTGGATCTTGAATTGGCTGCCTAATTTCCTTCAGAACCAAACAACCTTCTTCTAGTTTTCGGTCTTTGACCTTCTTATTAAAATGCCGTGCCATTCTTCTTTGGTAGACTTGGGTTTGGTGGATTGCTTTCAACCGCTTTTCATCCATACCCAAAAGTTGCAAATGATAATTCTTCACCCAATCTGCTTCGCTGATCTGACTTTCTTGGATAACCCTTGCTGACTGAACTTCCAGCTCAATAGGCAATACTGCTTCCATACCATATACCAACGAATACGGAGTTGCTCCGGTGGGTGTTCTAATTGAAGTCCTGTATCCCCATAAGGCATTTGGTAGCTGTTCGTGCCAAGCTTTGTGCTTTTTAGCCGTCTTCTGCAGAATGACTTTTATGGCCTTATTCGCGGCTTCTACAGCTCCATTTGTTTGTGGACGATAGGGCGAGGACTTATGATGTTGAATTCTCGTTTCTTTCAACAAATTAGAAAATTCACTCTGAAAGTGAGACCCATTATCTGTGATGATCTCGAAAGGCGTTCCGTACCGACAAAGGATGTTAGTACGAACGAACTGTGCTGCCTTCTTGGCATTTAGAACTGAATAAGAGGCTGCCTCGATCCACTTAGTGAAATAATCTACAGCAACCAGGATGAATTGATGACCGTTAGAGGCCTTCGGGTGGATTTTTTCGATCACGTCTATGCCCCAAGTTGCGAAGGGCCATGGAGAAGCAATAGGATTCAAATTGACCGGAGGCTGTTTTTGCAACTTAGCGAAGATTTGACATTTATGGCACTTCTGCGCGTGCCTCACGCAATCTGCAGTCATAGTTGACCAGTAATAACCTAGGTTTGCGATTTTACGAGCCAAGGCTATCCCGTGCATATGCGGGCCAGATTCCCCATTATGTAAGGAACCCATGATGGCTTGAGCTTCTCCCTCGTCCACGCACCTTAGGTGCAGGCCATTCGAACTCCTCTTATACATAACTCCCCCAGTAAGGCAGTATCCGTATGCTAACTGCCTCAATGTTCGTTGATCAGTCTTGGTAGATCCCTCCGGGTAAGTTTCATTCTGAAGATAAATCTGTATATCCCAGTACCAGGGCTTGTCATCCACCAAATTCATGACATGTGCTGGCTGTTTCTATAGCCGAACAGTGATAGGTCGAATGACTTGGTCTCCTCCCACGTTGACCATGGAGGCCAGAGTAGCCAGAGCATCAGCGAACTGATTCTTGGCTCGCGGTAAGTAGTGGAAGGATAAATCTTCAAATTGCTGGGCCAATTCGTCCAAACGTTGTAGGTAAGGAACCAAACGCTCTTCTTTAATTTTCCATTTTCTCAAGGCTTGAGAAACTATCAAATTGGAATCCCCGAAAACCTTGAGGACTTTTACTTCTTTTTCTAGGGCTGCTTCTAACCCCTTTATGCAAGCTTCATACTCGGCTTCATTGTTGGTGCAGTTGAAATCCAACTTGACTGCGATTGGAACATATTCTCCACAGGGAGTTTTGAATACGACTCCAATCCCATTTCCACGGTAATTTGAAGCTCCATCGAAGTACATTTCCCAGACTTCACTTTCCAAGTTCAACAAGTCTTCATCAGGAAATTCTACCTCCGGCATTTGGTCTTCGACCGGTAATTCTGCTAATTGATCGGCTAAGGCTCCACCTTTCACCGACTTCCGTTGCACAAACTTCAAATCATAAGCTGCGAGTACTGATACCCACTTAGCCATCTTACAATCAAGAACCGGCCTCTCCATAAGGAATTTCAAGGGGTTCGATTCAGAAATAACGCTTGTGGTGTAAGATGAAAGATAGTGCTGTAGCTTTGTACAGGCCCATACTAGAGCCAAACACAGCTTTTCTATCTTATTGTATTTCAATTCGTAGTCTAGCATTCTTTTGCTGAGGTAATACACGGCATTTTCTAACCTTGTATCTTCTGCTTGTTGAGCTAGCATTGCACCCATCGCTTCTTCTGTCACTGATAAGTACAGCAGCAAAGGCTTTCCTAGCCTTGGTGGCTGTAAAACTGGTGGGGATAACAGATACTGTTTGACTTGGTCGAAAGCTTTCTGACAATCCTCATTCCATTTGACGGCCACTCCTTTTCTGAGCAATTTGAAAATCGGTCCACAAGTATCGGCCAATTGGTTGATGAATCGGCCGATGTACTGTAGCCTTCCTAAGAAACCCCGAACTTCTTTTCCGTCCTTGGTGCTGGCATTCCCAAAATGGCTTTGGCTTTTGAAGGGTCAATCGCTATGCCCCTCTGGCTGACCATATGCCCTAGAAATACACCGGATGTAGCTCCGAATAGGCATTTTGCCGGGTTGAGCTTCAAATTGTACTTTCGAAGTCTAAGGAAGAACTTCTCAAGTGCGGTTGCATGTTTGTCAGCTGTTTTTGACTTAATGACCATATCGTCGACATACACTTCTACTTCTTTGTGAATCATGTCATGGAAGATGGTCGTTGCCATTCTTTGATAGGTTGCCCCGGCATTTTTGAGCCCAAAAGGCATGACCCTGTAGCAGTAGGTTCCCCATTCCGTGATGAATGCCGTCTTCTCTTTGTCTGGAAAATGCATCATTATTTGGTTATATCCAACAGCAAGATCGGTCAAGGAGACCATCTCGTGTCCCGCCATTCGGTCTACCAACAAGTCAATATGCGGCAGGGGGATGTCGTCCTTCGGACATGCTTTATTCAAATCCCGGTAGTCTACACACATTCTGACTTTGCCATCTTTCTTCGGCACCGGTACAATGTTTGCTAACCATGTCGGGTAGGCAATGGGTTCTATGAACCTGTTCTCCAGTTGCTTGGCTACTTCCTCCTTGATTTTCAAGGACCATTCTGTCTTCAGCCTTCTTAGCTTCTGTTTTACTGGCTTAGTCTCAGGGTATACTGGAATCTTGTGCACCACTATTGCCGGGTCAATTCCCGTGATGTCACTTGCCTTCCACAAACTTCTTTAAGCATTCACTGATCTGTTCCCTGTTCACACAGTCAGATGCAATGTATGTATGTTCATTTTCTTCTTTGCCAATTATTATTTTTTTTTCATTTTTTATTTCATTTATTTCTTTTTCATTATTTTTGCTTGGAAATGCTTGGAAAGATAGACACGCGGGGTAGTCAAGAATTTGCAAGCCTTTATTGATAATGACAGAATCATCTTCAAAAATTACATCAAACTTGAAATCTGGATTTTCAAAATCTGACACAGACGACTCAGGACTGGAACTGGACTCTGACTCGGTTTCAGACTCGGGGTCAGACTCAGACTCAGTACAGGACTTGATTACAGACTCTGACTCTAGGTTTGACTCGGGAGGGGGTTCATTAGCAGCGTGTTCCTCCTCGGCGTACCAGTTGGTGAAAGGTCCTTCGTTCGGCTTGATCAGGCTCGGCAGGTCTTGATCCCCATTATTTCCTGTGATAACCGCAACCTCATCAAAGAGACTAGGCTGCATAAAGTCTTCTACTTCCAGTTCAGTTATTGCTTCAACTTCTTCAGATAAGCCATTTAGGTCCAGGCCACGGATGTCACTCACTTTTAGGAATAGCTCGAAAGGATCGATCAATTCCTTGGTCAGAAACAATAGCATTTACCCCGTGATTTGGTAAGGGATTAGTGCTAATGTTCGGCTTCCTTCTTGGGATGATTGAACCGTTGTCTACCAGGTCTTGGATGCGGTTCTTAAGCGTCCAGCACGCTTCAGTCTTGTGCCCGTTACCCTGATGGTACTCACAGTATTCATCAGCTTTGTAGTTCCTTCGTAATGGGTTGGGTGGTGGCCTGTCTTCTAAAGGCTTGATGTAGTTTGCTTTGACAGCTTCTCGGAATACCAAAAGGATTGGCATACCGAGATCAGTATATATTCTTCTCGACTGACTGCCGTTTCTCACGTTTCCCACACGTAAAGGATCCGTCGTGGGTGATGCTTGCCACTTCATGGACTTTGCTAGATTGGCTAGGTTTCTTGTATTTTGAGGTTCCCGGGTCTTCTTTCAGTTGCCCTATTTGGATTAAGTCTTCCACCTTAGTTGCAGTCGCAATGGGCGATTGGAACGTAGGTAAGTACTGTGTTTGAAGCTGTGACTGGTAGACAGGCAGTAAGTTCTTGATTATTATATCAACTTGTTCCTGTTCAGAGGGTCGGCTGATCATTTGGGTGACCTTGGCCCTTTTCCTCGTAAGGAACGAGGGAAAGGGTTCATTGTTTTTCTGTTTGGTGGTTTCTAGTTTTTCTCTTATTTTCTGAGCTTCCAGCTCAGAAGCAGTTCTGGAGGGCATGTCATCCAGGTTAGGGGTAGGGTTTGTTGGTTCAGCAGTAGGACCCTGATTGGAGGTAGCAGGTTCACTTCCCCCAGCGGAAGCCCCATTTCTATTACTATTACTCAATTCAGCTATCAGGACGGTCCTTTGGGCAGTCAATGCCTCATTCATTCTGGCCTCCATTTTGGCCTCCAGTCTGGCCTCCAGTTGTTCAATAAGGTTTTGGATATCGGCAAGTGATGCCATTGATGCAGGTGGGGTTGTTGAAGTTATAGGTGAAGCTGGTGTAACTGGTGAGGCTAGTGAAGCAGGTGATAGCACCGTAGGTGTGGCTGGCACTTGAACAGGGGGTACCTGTAAGCGTAAGGGTAATGACATTAGGGTATAGTGGGCGGTATTGTGTGTCAGAGTAACTGATATGAGATAGACTGACTCTTTGTCCAACTGTGCATGACTGACAAACAGAAGGATATTTTTGTGTCCCTCCACTCTCTTCTCTCTGTTTTTTTTTTTTTTAATGCTTATGGTATGTCATGAATGCGCACAACAACACGTCATAATTTATTTTAATGAGATGATTCGTACCATTGGGTGCATATAGTCCTAAAGGATAGGTTCTATAGGCTATGACACAAATAGAGAATCGGCTTATTAAGGGACCCTTGAACCTTGAGTATGGATATACCTAACCACATGTGAAACAAAGAGTTTCGCGTGGGTCCAACGGTACGCATACTCATGTGCCACCCCCAAAAGGATTAGGGATGGTTTGCGGTAACAGGGAGGACGCTTTGGCTGTCCGTCGACATAATCAAAGAGACCTGCCGATCAGCGCTACTTGCTATCCAGACTCAGAAGTTTGAACAGAAAGAGAAGAAATTCATTTGAAGTTCATTTTTTATGCAATGGAGAAAAGGATTCTCAATCGTGCAAATAAATCAACAAGTTTTAATGTCTTAATCACATTTTTCCATTAAGTCCGGATTTATCAAGTATTCTTAAGGAAAGAACACTTGATTCGTATTAGGGTACCCTGCAAAACAAAGCATAATAAAATAATACCTTAAAGAAAGGCCGGTTAGTTTTTCACAACAATTGTAGTCCACTTTTATGCAAAATGATTACATAATATCCCCAGTGAAGTCGCCAAACTGTGAACCCCTTCCCCAAAAGCATAGGCATGTGATGCATATGATGAATGAGAAGAAATGCACGTGAGTGTGTGAGTCGCCACCTTGTTTAATTATTTTAGGGTAAACTAGGAAAAAACCCTGAATGACTCCATTTTTAATTAACCCAGTTACTAGATTAATTATCCCAATGTTTAAGGCACAATCTACGAACCCGAGGTGGATCCCGAGACTATGTCATGCTGATGAACTAACCGATGGATGAATGCTTTGCAAGGTGAATGATGGATTAATGAAATGTTTGAGTGATTTTGATGATTTCGACTTGCCACCCGGGGTGAAATCCCGAACGTGCCTACGTACTTCCGTTTGAATGGAAGATCAAAGTCAACGTAGTTCGATAGGCCTTCTTTGAAGGGCTTTGAATGGGTATGCTTAATGCATGAGTGTGTATGCTTTGTGCATGAGTGTGTATGCTTTGTGCATGAGTGTGTATGCTTTGTGCATGAGTGTGTGTATGCTTTGTGCATTTTGTTTAGGCATTTTGCCAAAGAATTGATTGATTTAGGCATTTGTGCCAAAATGGTTCATTTAAACGATTTGTCGCTTAAAAGATTGATTTTAAGGCATTTTGCCAAAAATGTCGATTTTAAGCGATTTGTCGCTAAAATGGTTGATTTTACGGTTTTAAACCGAAAATGATTGATTTTGAGGCATTTTGCCAAAAATGTCGATTTTAAGCGATTTGTCGCTAAAATGGTTGATTTTACGGTTTTAAACCGAAAATGATTGATTTTAAGGCATTTTGCCAAAAATGTCGATTTTAAGGCTTTAAGCCAAAATTGTTGATTTTAAAGCAATTCATTTGCTAAAATGTGTGATTTAGGCGATTGTCGCCAAAATGGTTGATTTTGAGGCCTTCGGCCGAAATGTGTTGGTCTTAAGGCTTTTCGCCAAAATGGTTTGATTTTATGACTTTTAGTCGAAAGTGTTGATTTTAAGGCGTTTCGCCAAAATGGTTCGATTTTACGACTTTTGGCCGTAAAAGGTTTGATTTTTGATTAAGCAAGACTTTAGTTGACGTGTATGCATTTTTATGCAGTTATAGAATGATTAAGAGTAGAAAAGAAGCATGCAGGAAGTGCTAAAATTAAATAGGCAGAATTTTAATTACGTACCTGATTTAATCGTCGGCCACTTCTTAACTCCAGATTAAGCTCCTCGCTTAGGAAATATTAATTAATTTTAATTTGTTTAATTTTAATGTTCAAATATCACAATAAAAATGCAATAAAAATTAAATTAAATGCAAAAAGCGGTAAAGAAAACGCAAGGAGCGTGAGAGGGAGAAGGATTCGTCCGTCAACACAGACAGGGGTGTGTCAAAAACAGCCTGAAAATGGTCTATTTATAGGCCATTTTCGGGTCCCGGGCGGTAGCTGCCGCCTGGCATGGCGGTAGCCACCGCTCAAAAATCTGGGCGGTAGCTGCCGCCAGGCCAGGCGGTACCTACCGCCCTGTCGGTGGGGCGACAGGCCTCGCCCGCGCGGGGCGAGAGGCCTCGCCCGCGCGCGGCGCGAGGGGCCTCGCCCGTGCGGGGCGAGAGGCCACGCCCGCGCGCGGCGCGGGAGGCCTCGCCCGCGCGGCGCGGGAGGCCTCGCCCGCGCGGGGCGAGAGGCCTCGCCCGCGCTGGGCGCCAGGCCCCGCCCGCGCTTGGCGTGGGCTGGCGCCGCCGTGGCCGGTGTGGCCACCGTGCCTCGCTTCGGGAGCCTTTTTGGGAGTTCCGGACTTCCGAAAAATATTCCGGGACCTGTTCCGCGATCCTCGTAAAATTCCGGACGTTTCAAGTACCATATTGACATATTTACTGTAGCAAATGCACTGTAGCACAATTAAATTTGCTGTAGCAAATTCATTGTAGCACAGTCAAATTTACTGTAGCAAAGTCAACCAACAGGCTTTTTGAGCCTCAAAATTTGAGTATTCACAGCGGCTGCCCCCCTTCACGGCGGCGGCGGCGGCTGCCCCCCCTTCACGGCGGCGGCGGCAGCCGCCGGCGACAGCGGCTGCGGCCACCCTCACCGGCGGCGGCCGCCGGACACGGCGGCGGCCGCCGGACACGGCGGCCCGGACACCAGGATCCGGCGGCCCGGCCGCCGAAGCAGTCCGTTTTTGCCTATAAAAGCAGCCCCGGGCCTTCTGTTTTCCTCACTCAGTCTGTGTTGACGGACGCTCCTTCTCCCTTATGCTCCTTGCGATTCTTTACTGCTTTTCTGCATTTTTATTTAGCTTTATTATTTTCTTGCTTTGTTATTTGGTCATTTAAAATTAAATTAATTAATATTCTCTTAACGAGGAGCTTAACCTGGAGTTAAGAAGTGGCCGTCGATTAAATCAGGTACATGAACTAAACTCTGCCTATTTAATTTTAGCATTTCATACATTCTTCTCTTCTACTCCTAATAATTCTATAACTACATAAACGCATCCATGTCATCATTAAGCAAACAAATTGCTTCAAGTAAATAAATTGAAGCTAAATGCCCGGCTAATTAATAATCGTGGTATTAAAGCCTAAATCCGACAATATTGGCTTAAAATACCTAGTTAATTAAATGGCTATGGTATAATTGCCTTTATTTCGAACAGTCTTGCTTAAGTCCAATTAATCAATAATTGAGACTAATAAGCTTTAATTAAACACGTTTTTGTCTTGGCAATACATTGCCTACATTGCAATTCAAATAATCACTTTTGGCAAATAAATTGCCTGTAAGTGAGATTAATCTTTTTCTTAAGTGACAAATCGCTTAAATCACAATTTTTGGCTAAAAGCCTTCAAACAATTGCTTTTGGCAAATAAATTGCCTTAAGTCAATCACGTTTTTGGCAACAAATTGCCTACAATTAAATCAACCATATTTTGGCAACAAATTGCCCACGGTTCAATCAATTTTTGGCAAACAAATTGCCTATAAATTAAATTAACCACTTTTTAGCGACAAATCGCTTAAATCAAAAGCTTTGGCAAAATGCCTTAGAATTAATCAATCTTTTGGCTAAAAGCCTTCAAACAATCATTTTGGCGACTATCGCCTAAATCACATCAATTTTTGGCAACAATTGCCTAAATCAATCTTTTTGGCTAAAAGCCATTAAAATCAACATTTTTGGCATCAAATGCCTAAAAATCAATCAAATCTTTGGCAAAATGCCTAAACAAAATGCACAAAGCATACACACACTCATGCATAAGGCATCCCCATTCAAAGCCCTCTAAAAGAGGCCTATCGAACTACGTTGACTTTGATCTTCCATTCAAACGGAAGTACGTAGGTACGTTAGGGATTTAACCCCGAGCGGCAAGTCTAAAATCACATAAGAATTTTTTAATTAGTCCAAATTACATTAATCGCCTTGCAAAGCATTCACTCATGGTTAGTTTCATCAACATGACATAGTCTCCGGATCCACCTCGGGTTCGTAGACCATGCCTTACATTGGGTTAATTAATCTAGCATTTAGGTTAATTAAAATTGGAGTCACTTAGGGTTTTTTCCTAGTTTACCCTAAAATAATTAAACATGGTGGCGACTCATACATTCACGTGCATTTCTACCTTTAGTCACATGCATTCATATGCCATGATGTTTTGGGGAGGGGTTCACACAAACAGTCCGGCCGGACCGGAGGCCATTTTGGAAATTTACTGGAAGTATACCAATATGGTACTTAAAATGTCCGAAAAATTATGAGGATCGCGGAACTGGTCTCGGAATATTTTTCGGAGGTCCGAAACGCCCGGAAAATCCTCCGGAACGTAAAACTAGAAAGTGCGCTGGCCGCTGCGGCGGCAGCGGCGGCAGCGGCTGCGGCAGCGGCCGCCGAGCTCAGGGGGCTATCTCGGCGGCCCAGCCGCCGAAACAGTCTGTTTTGCCTATAAATTGGCCCCGAAGCCCTAAGTTTTACTCACTCAGTCTGTGTTGACGGACGCTCCTTCTCCCCTACGCTCCTTGCATTTTCTTTTACTGCTTTTCTGCATTTTTAATTTAGCTTTTATTGCTTTCTTGCTTTAATATTTGGCCACTTAAATTAAATTAATTCTAAATTAATATTCCCCAAACGGGGAGCTTAATTCGGAGTTTTTCAAGCTGAAGCTAAGAAGCGGTCACCGGTTAACTCAGGTAAATAAACAAAACTCTGCTCATTTAATTTTAGCACTTCATGCATATTTCTCTTCTACTCCTAATAACTCTACAACTGCATAAACACATTCATGTCATCAATTAGGCAAACAAACTGCCTCAATCAAATATGATTAAGCTTAAATACCTGGTTAATTAATAATCGTGGTATTAATGTTAAATCCGACAATATTGGCTAAAAAGCCTAGTTAATTAATAACTACGGTTTAATTGCCTTTATTTCGAACAGTCCGGCTTAAGTCCAATTAATCAATAATTGAGGCTAAAAAGCCTTAATCAATCACGTTTTGGCAACAAATTGCCTACAATTAAATCAACCACATTTTGGCAACAAATTGCCCACGGTTCAATCAATTTTTGGCAAACAAATTACCTATAAATTAGATTAACCACTTTTTAGCGACAAATCGCTTAAATCAGAAGCTTTGGCAAAATGCCTTAGAATTAATCAATCTATTGGCTAAAAGCCTTCAAACAATCATTTTGGCGACAATCGCCTAAATCACATCAACTTTTGGCAAAAATTGCCTAAATCAATTCATTTTGGCTAAAAGCCTTAAATCAGTCATTTTGGCGACAAACGCTCGAATAATCACTTTTGGCAAACAAATTGCCTAAATCTTTTGGCTAAACGCCTTCCAATACCAACTTTTGGCACAAATGCCTTAATCACTTTGGCGACAAATCGCGTAACCAATTTTTGGTAATAAATTGCCTAAATCACATCAATTTTTGGCAACAATTGCCTAAATCAATCTTTTTGGCCAAAAGCCATTAAAATAAACATTTTTGGCATCAAATGCCTAAAAATCAATCAAGTCTTTGGCAAAATGCCTAAACAAAATGCACAGAGCATACACACACTCATGCATAAAGCATCCCCATTCAAAGCCCTCTAAAAGAAGCCTATCGAACTATGTTGACTTTGATCTTCCATTCAAACGGAAGTACGTAGGCACGTTAGGGATTTAACCTCGAGCGGCAAGTCTAAAATCACATAAGCATTTTTTAATTAGTCCAAATTAAATTAATCGCCTTGCAAAGCATTCACTCATGGTTAGTTTCATCAACATGACATAGTCTCGGGATCCACCTCGGGTTCGTAGACCATGCCTTACATTGGGTTAATTAATCTAGCATTTAGGTTAATTAAAATTGGAGTCACTTAGGGTTTTTCCTAGTTTACCCTAAAATAATTAAACAAGGTGGCGACTCATACATTCACGTGCATTTCTACCCTTATTCACATGCATTCATATGCCATGATGTTTGGGGAGGGGTTCACAGCCGTTTATGGCCTTAAGAATAGGATCAAGTTGTTACACACTTTTCCTATGTATTCTCTTGTACCCGCAGCAGAAAGGCATGAATGAAAAAACACTTAAAACTTCTTATTCTCTCTACTTAATTCTCTTTGGCTTTGATTGGGACCTATCAGTGGTATCAAAGCCCAGATTTTCTTTTCTCCATGGCAACAAAAAAAGAACGTATTGAAAATTTGGAAGTCGGGCTTGGCCAGCTCCAAGATTGTGTGCTAAAATGGAACGAGGCATCAGTGATAAGCTGCAACAAATAGAGGCAGCTATAACGAAATTCTCTGAAATTGCTCTTCCTAGTAGAGATGTATCTAGCAGCGCTAGCGACCCTCATAGCCCGATGCACGTCAACAGAGATGAATCCAAGGATAGAGGGAAATCTATGTTCTCTTCTAAACTGGCGAAACTTGAGTTCCCAAAATATTTAGGTGATGACCCAACAGAATGGTCCACCCGAGTGAATCAATTTTTTGAATATCAAGGAACCCTAGAAATAGAAAAGGTATCTCGGGCTTCCTACCACCTACGAGGGGAAGTGTAACAGACTGATTTTCTTTTAGTGTTGGTAATAGTGATTTACCGGTTTGTGAATAGTACCATCGGTCCGGGACTTGGTATTATTTTAGTCCGGAAAAATTACTATGCATATTTAATATTTTATTTACTATTTTTGGAGCATGTTTGCATGATTTAGGCAGGTAGAAAATATTTCATGAATATTATTGAAGAGTTTATGTATTAAATGCATAATATTTCTAGTGTGGTATATTAAGAAATAAATGAGGAATTATTTTAGTGGAGTTAATTTAATTAATTGGTGGAGTTAAATAATAAGTAGAAAAGAATTATTTGAGGAATATTTAGAGCCATTGGATGAGATTACTTAAGACTTGATCGTAGCCACACATTTGGCATGAAATTAGGAAGTCAAATTTGACTTTGGCACCTTAAAGTTATTTTCTTTCTTCTCTTCTCCTTCTCCACGCCATTTCCATCTTCTTCCTCTTTCTTTCATTTTCTTCATTTTCTCACCTCCAAATTACCACCAAGCTACCTAATTAAACCATAGAATAGTACTTAATTCTTAAGAATTAAGTAGTAGAAGTTGAGATTGGTGATTAAAAGTAAAGAGAAGTGAAGTTACCATTGAAGCAAGTAAGTTGTGGTTTTTGAGTTTTGTGAATTGTTAAGTAGAATTCATGGTTTAGACATGTTATTGATGCATTAAATCAAGCTCCAGCTATTTCTTTTGTCAAGTTTTGCTTTTAATGTTGATTTCTCATACTTTGAAGAGGTTGGAGAACCATCCTCAAAGGGTAAAGAGAAAGCCAAGGAGTAAGGCTTGTCAAGCTTATTCAAGCTTGTTAATAAGGTTAGTGTAATCATATTCTCTTTCCCTTTCACTTGTTTAAGTTGTTTTTACATGGTTAGGTTTTTGAATCTATTTTGGGAACTTTGTATGTTTTGGTTAAATTGATGAATTTTTAATGTTAGATATGTTCTGCAGTGGGATTGGAACTCATTTTCGACCCCTTTATACTTCCCATATGTTTCTGACCTCTTCATGAAAGTTGTATCTCTATTTCTCAGCTTTCCAAAACATATTCTTATGTCTAATTCCAATACTTGTAGCTCAACTTATGAGTTAAATACCAAAACTGGTTCTGTTATGGTGTCTTACCTGTATATCCGAAATGATTGTCCATTTTGACCACTCAAATGGCAAAATAACGTCTTATGTTCTTCATAAACGTTGTAGCTTTACTTCTTATCTTTCCAACCCTTCCTCTTGTGTCCAATTTGAAGATACATAGCTCAACTTATGGCTGAAACACCCAAAGGAAGCCAACGAATGGTGGCAGTGGCTTCGCCGAACTCATCCGGAAGAAGGAAAGGGTGTTTCATGGGATATTTTCTCTAAGGAACTGTGGTCTCACTTTGGTCCCATCGATTGTGAAGATTTGGATGAGTCTTTGTCAAAAATACGACAAACAAGGCCCTTAAGGGACTATCAAAAGGAATTCGAGAGGCTTGGAAATAGAGTATGAGGATGGACCCAAAAAGCTTTGGTGGGGACATTCATGGGTGGCCTTAAACCAGAAATCGCAAACGACATCATAATGTTTATACCAAAAACATTAAAAGACGATATCAGTTTAGCTCGGATGAGGGATGAGCAATTGCTACGTCAAAAGAAAGCAATTCGCCCAACTTTCTAGATGAGCTCCTTGTCTCCAACAAAGAATAAGACAGCCACTCTGGTGAAGCGTCTTACCTGGGACGAGATGCAAAAACGGTGAACTCAGGGGGTTCTGTTTTAACTGTGATGAGAAATTTGTCCCTGGGCAGAGGTGTTCCAAACCACAAATTCTCCTCCTTGATGGCAGAATTGAGATTGGGGAAGAGGATGACGATGACAAACCAGAAATCTCATTACACGCCCTCAATGGTTGGTCTTCAATAGGTACTATGAGAATTGCTGTTACGATCAGGTCCTTTGAGCTAATTGTCCTCACTGATAGCGGCTCCACTAATAACTTCATCAATGAAAAGGTAGCAGGATTGCACAAATTATCGGTAATGCTGATGAAACCCTTTAATGTGAAAGTAACTAATGGCAGTGCTCTGCATTGTGGTGGGAAACTCCAAAATGTTCCAATCCTGCTACAAGGTATACCCTTTATTGTTACATTTATTCTCTGCCAATTATGGGTTTGGATGTGGTATTAGGGATTCAGTGGCTTGTGCAATTGGGGACGGTACAATGTAATTGGAAGCAACTGACTATGGACTTTGAGTGGGAAGGACAACAACGACATCTACAGGGGATCAAAAACCAACAAATTGAATCTTATTCCTTGAAGGAAATGTCTAAAGAGCTAAGACACAGAAGCTCATTCTTTGCAATTTGTGTGGAGTCCTCATCGACAATTTTGCCTAAGGGAATACACCCAGAGATGCAGATTTTGCTAGAACAATTCGTAGACATCTATCAAAGGCCAAACCAGCTTCCCCTAGAGCGGGAAATTTCACCATATTAACCTCAAAGAAGGGGCAGATCCTGTTAACATACGGCCTTACATGTATGCCTACTTTCAAAAAGCCGAAATTGAAAAACAAGTTCATGACATGTTAAAATCAGGGCTAATTCGGGCTAGCACAAGTCCTTTTTCTTCTCCTGTCCTATTAGTTAAAAAAAAAGATGGCTCTTGGCGATTTTGTATAGATTACAGAGCTCTTAATGTTGTAACTATTAGAGATAGATTCCCCATTCCCACTGTGGATGATATGTTAGATGAACTCTTTGGGGCTACTTATTTTACCATACTTGATTTCATTTCGGGGTTTCGTCAGGTTTGGTTTCACTCTAAAGACATCCATAAAACTGCCTTTCGTACACACAATGGCCACTATGAGTACTTAGTGATGCCTTTTGGCTTATGCAATGCCCCCTCCACTTTCCAAGCTCTCATGAATTCTATTTTTCGCCCTTATTTTACGAAAATTTGTGTTAGTTTTATTTGATGATGTTTTAATCTATAGCCCCAATTGGAACATGCATATTGAACATGTGAAACTGGCTTTTGAAATATTGAGGCAACATAAGTTCTTTATTAAACTCAGTAAATGTGCTTTTGGGCAACAGCAAATTGAGTATTTGGGTCATATTGTGTCTCATGATGGTGTTCAGGTGGATCAAGGGAAAATAAAGGTAATGCTTGACTGGCCTAAACCTACTAATGTCTCTGAATTATGTGGTTTTTTAGGTCTGATAGGTTATTACAGGAAATTTGTACGTGACTATGGCGTGATAGCGCAACCTTTGACTAATTTGTTAAAGAAAGGCCACTTTTCTTGGTCTGCTGAAGCCGATGCATCTTTTTCAGCCCTGAAACAAGCCATGACTTCAACGCCTACACTTGCAATGCCCAACTTTGATGAACCTTTTGTTATTACCACAGATGCATCCAATACTGGCATAGAAGTTGATACGGAATCGATACCACTCAACCATAAAGTTCAAGGAAGCATGGGGAACACCTAAGTTTCTCACATTAATAGAAGCACAAGTTGAGTGGGAACCATGTTTGGATAGCACGCCCATGCAAGGTGGCACACCCCAGGCCGTGCAAGCTCACTGCATCTCCTTTGCGCTTCTCGCGCTCGCGAGTGTCTCTCGCGCTCGCGCATGTTGGAATCGCGCTCGCGATTTGCGTTGCCTAACTCACTGCCTCTCCTTTGCGCTTCTCGCGCTCGCGCAGTGAAGGTTTGCGCTCGCGAAGTGTCGCTCGCGCTCGCGCATGTTGGAATCGCGCTCGTGACTTGCGCTGCCTAACTCTCTGCCTCTCCTTTGCGCTTCTCGCGCTCGCGCACGGTAGAATCGCGCTCGCGAGGTGTGGACGCGCTCGCGTATGTGAAGCTCGCGCTCGCGAAGGAAGCTAGTTAGCTTATTTTGTGTTTTTTTTTTGCTTTGTTAATGGGTTGGGCCTCCAATATTTCGGCCACCCTTGATTAATTAGCCTTATTTTGTTTAGATTTAATCAATCTTTAGTAGATTTGGAATAGATATCCAAATCCTTAAGTTATTATGATTTTTTAGTCAACTCCTTAGTTGGTTTAGATTTGCTAAATCCTACTCCTTAGCTAACTCTAAATCCTCTAAGGATCTGGACCTCTTAGATTAGTATAAATAGCTTGTTATTTTGTAATTTTCAATAATCAACAATTAATGAATTAAAGACTATTTCTTCATGCTTAGGCGTGTTCATGTTTTTAGAGAGTGTGAGATTGCATTCTTCTAATTGCATCAAGAATCAAGGTAAACTTATCAATTCTTTGTGGCGTTTATCTTATTCTTTTACTCTATTATTGGTGTTCTCGCTTCTTTAAGCTTTGGGTGCCATAGAGGGGAATTTATTCTAGATCTTTGATCTATTCCAAAACTTGTCATTGAGTTCATGAAATTTATTTTCATCGGGTTCCGCGTCAGTTTGGTATCAGAGCCAAAGATTAAGGTAAATTCTTATTTATCTTAGCTCTAGGATCTGTGTTTATTTGTTTTCTTATTCTTATTGTTCTTGTGTTTGTTTTTCTTCTTCATCTTATTTCTTTGTGTTTGTTTTCTTGTTTGATTGTTTCAATTCGTTTTTGCTTCAATTTAATTTAGTAATTTCGTGCTTGTTTCAATTCTGGAAGTTTAGATCTTAGATCTTGTTGCAAAAAAAAAAAAAAAAAAAAAATTTGATCCTAATTCAAGTATAGAAAGAAAATTTCGTCCACCATTGAAATTGCTTGTGTGGATCTTGATTTTGTTCCTGCAACCAAGAGATTTGATCCTAATTCAAAGGGATTTTACCTTATTTTGTGGGATTTTGCCATAATTTGTGGGATTATTCCTAATCCTTAAGAGATTTGACCATATCTAGTGGGATTGTGCCTAATCCTAAGGAATTTGACCATATTTTGTGGGATTTAGTTTATCCACTATAATCTTGTGATAAAATCCAATCTTAACTACTTGTGGATAAGATAACAAAGATTAGTTGACCATATCTTTGAGATTGAGAAAATCTACTACAATCCTTGTCAAATCTAAGAATCCTACTTAAATTGGGTTGCATTAAAAAGGGAACAAGGCAGCACGCCCGTGCTACACCTCAAGCACACCCGTGCTAGATCTTGCCTACCACTTGTTGGACTAGGCCTAATTACACACGCCTGTGCTCCATCTAGCACGCCCGTGCTCTGTTCTGGCCCTATCTTAAAATTGTGTTCTTTTGATTTTTCTTTGTTTGCTTGCTTTGTTTTGGGTAGAATTAATTAGGTCCATATTTGGTTTACTTTGTAGTAAGCTAAATTCATACATTATATCCTAATATTGTCTTTTAAATTCTAGTTTCTTTGTTTTTGTGTGAGCTTTCTATTGCTTCTAATACATTGTTAGGGTGTGTTTGCTTGTTTACTACACTCTAATTGATAATTACAGTAGTGCATTATTCATACTCTTGTGCTACTATCCATATCGTTTTGAGTCTTCTTTCTAGAATTTGTGCTTGCTTTTCATTGTTAAGTTTTATTCCTTGATTCTAAACGTGCATTTGAGTTGGTTGGTTGAACTAAGATTCTGAAGTTCAATTGGAAGAATTGCAAGGAGTGATTAAAGAGTGTAAACACGTGAGGGAGTGGTTTACCAATAACTCAAATCTTTTTGTGTTTTTCCTCTTTGAATACTAACCATGAGTACAGATAATAGTGAGGATGAAAGTCAAATAGATGATTCCCAATTAAAACTTGTAATGGAATCAATCCAAGAATAGTTTGAAAGCTTCAACAGTTTCTTCCAAGATATGAGAAAGGGTTTGAAGGAGATCAAAGCTGCCCAACGCTCTAATACAACAAGAGCTCGTCCTAGTACTACACTAACCAGATTTCAAATACCTAAAGATGAGGAGGTCGATAATCCTAATTGTTACTTTAGGAATTTGAACAATAATTCAGGAAGGATACAAGAAAGGAAAAGTGTGGATTACCTCAATAGGTATCCATTCACAAAGGATGGGTGGATGACTGGTTCAAATTCATCTTTCTCAAAAGAAGTGTATGAAGACCAATGTGAAAAGAAAAAGATGAGTTTTGAGACTGTCAATAAAGAAAAAGAAAGTAAAAGTAAAATGAGTGAAAACATGATAAGTGAACATAAAAAGAAAGAGGGGGAAGGAAAGGAAAAACAAATTCAACCTATAATTGTACCTTTGTGCAAAGAAGTTTGTGTAACCATCAATGATCTTAACCCATCTTTGCCAAGTATGTTTGTTGATCCTTTGCAAGAAATTGAAGAATATGATGACCAAGAGAAGCTACCTGAGATAGTGACCTCAACTTTGAGAGAAGATGAGAGTGAGGCTTCAAGTTCAAAAGATCCAGAAAAGAGTGAAGGAAAGGAGGAGGAAGAAGCCACAGGACAAACAAAACAAATTAATAGCCCATTAGAGAGTGAATTGTCAAAAGAACAAAAGAGAGAAAAGAGTAAGGAAGAGGAGAAAGAGGCCACAGAACAATCAAAACAAAATAATGGCCCAATAGAGAGTGAAACTTCAAGATTGAGAGAACAAAAGAGTGAAAAGAGTAAGGAGGAGAAAAAGAAACAAACTCTTTGTTTGAGAGAAGGAAAGAAACGAAACAGTGTTGGAGAGGGTAGACCAATCTTGATGATTCGGTTAAAAGAGTTTTTGCTTAATTTGCCTAACATTGATTCTTCTACTTTGCCATCTAGTATTGTTTCTTTGTTACAGGAATTTTCTAATGATGAAAAGAAGGCCACTTTAGTCAAGGAAATGCATGCTAAGGCTAAAGTTCATAGAGACATAAAATGGAGAAACAAACAATATGCTGACCATGTGACCAAGAGAAGGAAAAAGATAATATTTGTGCCAGGTGGTTGGGTTTGGGTACATTTTCGCAAGGAAAAGTTTCCCAACCAAAGAAAGATTAAGTTTGATGAACATGGAGGTGAACCATTCCAAGTTGTGGAGCACATTGATGACAACACCCATAAGACAGGCTTACCAGGTGAGTATGGTGTTTCCATTACTTTCAATGTTAGTAATTTGTCTCCTTTTAACATGGTTGCAGATTCGAGGACGAACCTTTTCGAGGAATGGGGGAATGATACGAATCCGCCATCACTCCTCCATGGAACTCAAGGGGGCAAGGAGAACAACATGAAAAATCCATTAATGCTTCCTAGTGAATCAACTACAAGAAGTCATGCAAAGAAATATAGAGCAACCATGGAGATCAAGAAAGCATGGATACCTCAGCTTCTAACTAAGATTCGAGGACGAATCTTTTCGAGGAAAGGGGGTATGATACGGAATCGATACCACTCAACCATAAAGTTCAAGGAAGCATGGGGAACACCTAAGTTTCTCACATTAATAGAAGCACAAGTTGAGTGGGAACCATGTTTGGATAGCACGCCCATACAAGGTGGCACACCCCAGGCCGTGCAACCTCACTGCATCTCCTTTGCGCTTCTCGCGCTCGCGCAGTGAAAGTTCGCGCTCGCGAGTGTCGCTCGCGCTCACGCATGTTGGAATCGCGCTAGTGATTTGCGCTGCCTAACTCACTGCCTCTCCTTTGCGCTTCTCACGCTCGCGCAGTGAAGGTTCACGCTCGCGAAGTGTCGCTCGCGCTCGTGCATGTTGGAATCGCGCTCGCGACTTGCGCTGCCTAACTCTCTGCCTCTCCTTTGCGCTTCTCGCGCTCGCGCACGGTAGAATCGCGCTCGCGAGGTGTGGACGCGCTCGCGTATGTGAAGCTCGCGCTCGCGAAGGAAGCTAGTTAGCTTATTTTGTGTTTTTTTTTGCTTTGTTAATGGGTTGGGCCTCCAATATTTCGGCCACCCTTGATTAATTAGCCTTATTTTGTTTAGATTTAGTCAATCTTTAGTAGATTTGGAATAGATATCCAAATCCTTAAGTTATTATGATTTTTTAGTCAACTCCTTAGTTGGTTTAGATTTGCTAAATCCTACTCCTTAGCTAACTCTAAATCCTCTAAGGATCTGGACCTCTTAGATTAGTATAAATAGCTTGTTATTTTGTAATTTTCAATAATCAACAATTAATGAATTAAAGACTATTTCTTCATGCTTAGGCGTGTTCATGTTTTTAGAGAGTGTGAGATTGCATTCTTCTAATTGCATCAAGAATCAAGGTAAACTTATCAATTCTTTGTGGCGTTTATCTTATTCTTTTACTCTATTATTGGTGTTCTCGCTTCTTTAAGCTTTGGGTGCCATAGAGGGGAATTTATTCTAGATCTTTGATCTATTCCAAAACTTGTCATTGAGTTCATGAAATTTATTTTCATTGGGTTCCGCGTCAGAAGTTGTCTTATCCCAACAAGACAGACCCATCGCGTTCATGAGTCATGCTTTGGGAGTTTCTATAGAGTCATGGTCTACATATGCCAAGGACATACTGGCTATACTTCAAGCTATTCATACTTGGCGACCTTATCTGCTCGGCCGCAAATTTTACATTCAAACGGATCAACGAAGCTTAAAGTACTTGGTAGAATGGTGGATTGTCACTCCAGAACAACAAACTTGGGTCTCCAAACTATTGGGGTTTGATTATGAGATCATCTACAAGTCGGGTAGAGAAAATAAAGTAGCAGATGCATCGTCACCCGTTGTAGGCAGCCCCAGTCTCAACACTCTTTTCCTTCAACAAACTTCCTTATGGGATAAAATTTGGGCCACTGTCTCAACTCATCCTTTTATGCTTCGCGTGGGCAAATTGGCTACAGAGAAACCTGGCGACCCTTATTGGTGGAGAAATGGTTTAATTCTTTATAAAAATCGGGTGGTGATTCCTCCTAATACTAATTTACTTGTCAGCTTTTATAGGAATTTCATGATTCCCCATGTGGCAGTCATTCTAGAGTTTTGAGCACATACAAGAGAATAGCACAACAGTTTTATTGGCCTTCTATGCAAAATCAAATTCAATAATATATTTCTTCTTGTTCTGTTTGTCAGAAAAACACGGCTTCTACTTCATCTCCGGCTGGACTTCTCCAACCTTTACCAATTCCTCACTAAGTCTGGGATCATATAACAATGGATTTCATTGATGGACTTCCACTTTCTTATGGCAAAAATTCAGTTCTGGTGGTGGTTGATTGACTTAACAAGTATGCTCATGTCATAGCTTTGTCTCATCCTTATACTGCCAAAATAATTGCTGAAAAGTTTGTTGATGGAGTTGTTAGATATCATGGGATGCCCAAGTCTATAATCAGTGACCGTGATCCTATTTTTATTAGCAATTTTTGGCATGAGTTCTTCAAATTATCTGGTACCAAGTTAAATATAAACTCATCTTATCATCCCGAAACTAACGAATAATTTGAAGTTACAAACAGATGTCTCGAATAGTATCTTCGCTGTTTTGCATCTCAACAGCCGCGTAAATGGAGTTCATTTCTTCCTTGCGCCAAATTCTGGTATAATACTTCCTTTCATATTTCAATTGGAATGTCTCCTTTTATGGCTTTGTATGGTAGACCTCCACCGTCAATACCACGATATGAGATGGGACAATCACTAGTTCATGAGGTGGATCAAAATTTGGTCACTCGAGATGAAATTCTGCAGGAACTAAAAGTTAATCTTTCACGTGCCGCAAACCAGATGAAGCAAACAACTGATTTAAAATGAAAGGATGCTGAATACCAAGTGGGTGATCTGGTTTATCTTAAGTTACAATCTTATCATCAACACTCGATGTACAAGAGAGCTCATCAAAAGTTAGCTAGTCGATATTATGGGCCTTTTCCAATTGAAGCCAAAATTGGGAATTTAGCTTATAAATTGCAACTTCCTGCAGGCTCCAAAATCCATCTGATTTTCCATGTGTCGCTTTTAAAGAAACATGTTGGAGATGATGTTCCTGTCTCCTTGGACTTACCTCTATTGTCCAATGATGGTGATGTTCTCTTGGAACCCAAGGAGGTATTGGACACTAGATGGATTAAAAGGGGTTCATGCTTTGAGCAGGACAGTTTGGTTCTATGGAAGCAATTGCCACAAGAAGATGCCACATGGGAAAATTCTGAGATGCTGAAAGAAAGATTTCCTACTTTGAACCTTGAGGACAAGGTTCCTTTGAAAGGGGGATGCAATGATAAGCCACAAAGGTCCTCAAGGATGCCTATCCAAAACAGAAAATATTTGGACTAAGCCTCTGCTTAAGTTTGTTGGTCTGCTGCAATATTATTATTATTTTTTGTTTATTTGTTATTGAATAATTCAATTTGCTCTCTGATTTTTGGAAGCAAAATCTGGCTAGTTTATCTAATAAGTGTCGTTTATGGCCTTAAGAATAGGATCAAGTTGTTACACTCTTTTCCTATTTATTCTCTTGTATCCGCAGCAGAAAGGCATGAATGAAAAAACACTTAAAACTTCTTATTCTCTCTACTTAATTCTCTTTGGCTTTGACTGGGACCTATCAGAAGGCTTGAAAGGAAGGTTGTAAATTTATCTTTTGTTGGGAAATGGATAAATTAGCAATTAGGTGATGAGTTTTGGTTAGAGGTTAGGATCTCTTAACACTTGACAGCATCTAGCTAAAGGAACATCATGGGTTTTACTTGAACTAAGCTTGTATAACAGCCTGAACTTATTTTCTTTAATTGGTAATATTTATAGAAGCATATAAAGGTAAAATTTGATAAGAAATCACAAATGTCCTAGAATGGCAGCCACTACCATAGTTGTATGCTTGAGTTATTACTCATATATGTAGAAGATGATGAATAGCCTTAAATCATTGATGGGAAATAAATGAATTAGCATATGGGAAATAAATTTTGATTGGATAACAATGATTCTCCTTGAATGGCAGCAGCCACATTGCTTACCCTTTTTATGAGTTTTGAAAATATTAAGATGAGAATTGATATTATATACTTGTATCTCGGTGGGAAATGAATAATTAAGCATGTTTAGGACAAATTTAGCTTAGAAACTGAGGTGTTTGCTGAATCGACAGTAGCTAGTTAGACGAAATTCTATAAACTTGGGAAAAGTAGAGCCTACTTAGTTGTACAAATTTAATCTTCAGTAACAATCAATTTAAAAAGGATTATGATGATAAATTTTAATAAATAAAGATAATGAATGACATATGAATTCTTATTGAATGTTAGCATATTAGTTAGTTAGCAATGGATAATAACTAGGAATGCCGACTTTTGTTTCAAAATGGTAGCTAACTTATGATATACATATATATAGATATATGCATTTGTGCATTTGTGTATAAATGAACTTATAAACTATGATGCGAAGCAAAGAACAGTTAATGATTGAATGTTGATATTGTTGTTCTAAAAGGAGGATGGAAATTTAATTTGATTGATCAGCCGATGGATGGGCTGTGTGGACTGGATGAGTAAATATTGAGTATTCGACATCGTTTGAACAGGATGAAAGTCCTATGTTTAGGGGCAGGTTCTGTCGAAATTTCGACAAAATCTAGAGTAGTTGTATTTATATAGAGTTCTTTATTTAATTCTCTTCTCCCTTAGGTACTTAAGTTTTATCTGGATCTGTGAATACTCAAATTTTGAGGCTCGAAAAGCCTGTTTTCCCAGACTGTAAACAGTCCAGCTGGACCGGAGGCCATTTTGGACATTTACCGGAAGTATGCCAATATGGTACTTGAAACGTCCGGAAAATTGTGAGGATCGCAGAACTGGTCCCGGAATATTTTTTGGAGGTACGGAACTCCCGAAAAGCCATTTGAACAAAAAATAGCAAGTCCGCCGGCCCCGACGGCGGCGGCTGCCGCCGGCAGGGGCGGCTAGTACCGGCGGCGCCTGCCGCCGGCCACCGGCGGCAGCTGCCGCCGGCAAGGGTGGCAGCGACCGCCCTCTAGCCCGATTTTTCCCTATACATATAGCCCCGGGCACTCAGTTTTACTCACTCAGTCTGTGTTGACGGACGCTCCTTCTCCCCAACACTTCTTGCGATTCTTTTACTGCTTTTCTGCATTTTAGTATAGGCTTTTTATTACTCTGCTGTTGTGATATTTGGCCACTTAAATTAAATTAAATTAATTAATATTCCCCAAACGAGGAGCTTAATCCGGAGTTTTTCAAGCTGAAGCTAAAAGCAGTCGCCGATTAACTCAGGTAAATAAACGAAACTCTGCTCATTTAATTTTAGCATTTCATGCATATTATTCTTCTACTCCAATTTTGAATTAAGCTGCTGCATCAATGCATTCACGTCATCAGTTTGGCAAGTAAAATGCCTTAATTAAACATGATTAAGCTTAAATGCCCGGTTAATTAATAATCGTGGTATTAAAACCTAAATCCGACAATATTGGCTAAAGTGCCTAGACAATTAATGACTATGGTATAATCGCCTTTATTTCGAACAGTCCGGCTTAAGTCCAATTAATCAATAATTGTGGCTAAATAGCCTTAATTAAACACATTTGTTTTGGCAATAAATTGCCTATATTGCAATTCAGTCGATCACTTTTGGCAAACAAATTGCCTATAAGTAGATTAACCATTTTTAGCGACAAATCGCTTAAAACAAAGTCTTGGCAAAATGCCTTGAATTAATCAACCTTTTGGCTAAAAGCCTTAAATCACTCATTTTGGCAAACAAATTGCCTAAATCAACTCACTTTTGGCTAAAAGCCTTCAAATAATCAATTTTGCCGACAATCGCCTAAATCACATCAATTTTCGGCAACAAATTGCCTGAATCAATCTTTTGGCTAAAAGCATTAAAATCAACACTTTTGGCAACAAACGCCTAATCAAATCAATCAATTCTTTGGCAAAATGCCTAAACAAAATGCATGAAGCATACACACACTCATGCATTAAGCATACCCATTCAAAGCCCTTTTAAAAAGGCCTATCGAATTACGTCGACTTTGATCTTCCATTCAAATGGAAGTATGTAGGCACGTTTGGGATTTAACCCCGAGCGGCAAGTCGAAATCACTTAAACATTTCATTGGTCCCATACATCATTTACCTCGCAAAGTATTCATTCATTTGGTTAGTTAATCAGCATGACATAGTCTCGGGATCCACCTCGGGTTCGCAAACTATGCCTTAAACATTGGGATAATTAATCTAGTAATTAGGTTAATTAAAATTGGAGTCAACTTAGGGTTTTTTCCTAGTTTACCCTAAAATAATTAAACAAGGTGGCGACTCATACATTCACGTGCATTTCTGCCCTTAATCATATGCATTTATATGCCTATATTTGGGGTAGGGGTTCATAGTTTGGCGACTTCACTGGGGAATATTATGTAATCATTTTGCATAAAAGTGGACTACGATTGTTGTGTAAACTAACCTGCCCTTCTTTAGGGTATTATTTTACTATGCTTTGTTTTGCAGGGTACCCCAACAAAAATTAAGTATTCTTTCTTTAAGAATGCTTAATAAGGAGAATTTGGACCTAATTGAAATTTACTTTAAATCATTTAAATTTGTTTATCTATTTGCATGAATTGAGAATCTTTTTCTCCATTGCATAAAAAATGAATTTCAAATGAATTTCTTCTCTCTCTGTTCAAACTTCTGAGTCTGGATAGCAAGTAGCGCTGATCGACAGGTCTCTTTGATTATGTCGACGGACAGCCAAAGCGTCCTCCCTGTTACCGCAAACCATCCCTAATCCTTTTGGGGGTGGCCCATGAGTATGCATACTGTTGGACCCATGCGAAACTCTTTGTTTCACATGTGGTTAGGTATATCCTTACTCAAGGTTCAAGGGTCCCTTAATAAACCAATTCTCTATTTATGTCATAGCCTATAGAACCTATCCTTTAAGACTGTATGCACCCAATGACGTGAATCATATCATAAACGGATTATGACGTGATGTTGTGCACATTCATGACATATCACTTCATGAATACTACCCACTATACCCTAATCCAGCTACCTTTATCATATCAGGTACCCACTGTTCGAGTGCCTATCCAGGTCCCAGTCACACCTACAGTGCTATCACCAACCTCACCAGCTTCACCAACCTCACCAGCTTCACCAGCTTCTTCAACTTCAACTGCACCTATGGCATCACTTGCTGACATCCAAAACCTCATCGAACAACTCGAAGCCAGAATGGAGGCTAGAATGAATTAGGCATTAGCTGCCCAGAGAATAGCCATAATAGCTGAGCTAGGTAGTGGTAATGGAAATGGGGCTTCAGCTGGGGGAAGTGGACCTGCTACCTCCAATCAGGGACCTGCTGCTGAACCGACAAACCCTGCCCTTAACCTGGATGACATGCCCTCCAGAACTGCTTCTGAGCTGGAAGCTCAGAAAATGAGAGAAAAACTGGAACTGTTGGAAAGGTCTATTATTGCCCTTAAGACACACAAGGAAGTGGTGGACATGGACTCCTTGTCCTTGTTCCACGAAGCAAGACTGCCCACAAAGTTCAAAATGCCCAACATGGACAAGTTTGATGGAACCACTTGTCCTAAGACGCACCTGAAAATGTATGTGGGTGCCCTAAACCCGTTCGGACTGAACAACGAGCTCCTTGCTCAGTTGTTTCAACAATCACTCACCGGTACTGCTTTGAGGTGGTTTGTCAGCCTGGACCGGTCCAAAATGAAGACCTGGGAAGACATCTGCAATGCGTTTAATACGTAATACCACTATAATATGGAGGTTGATGTTACTCGGAGGGAACTAGAAACCACCAAACAGAAGAACAACGAACCCTTTTCCTCGTTCCTTAAGAGGTGGAGGGCCAAGGCCGCCCAAATGATTAACCGGCCTTCTGAGCAAGAATAAGTGGACATAATTATAAAGAACCTGCAGCCTGTCTACCAACAACAACTACAAACCCAGTACCTACCAACGTTTCAGTCGCTCATTGCCACTGCTACGAAGGTAGAAGATTTAATTCAAATGGGGCAACTGAAAGAAGACTCGGGAACCTCAAAATACAAGAAACCTAGCCAAGCTAGCAAAGTCCACGAAGTGGCAAGCATCACCCCCACGAATCATTTACGTGTGGGTGTGAATACTCAAATTTTGAGGCTAAAAAAAAAAAGGCCAGTTTTCCCGGCCGCGGCAGTGGTGGTCGCCCTTAAAGGCGGCGGCAGCCGCTATCGCCGGCGGCGGCAGCGGCTGCAGTCGCCTGTGAATACCTAATTTTTTGAGGCTCAAAAAGCCAGTTTTCCCGGACTGTGAACAGTCCGGCCGGACCAAAGGCCATTCTGGAAAGTTCACCGGAAGTATGCCAATATGGTACTTAAAACGTCCGAAAAATTACGAGGATCGCGGAACTGGTCCCGAAATATTTTTTGGGGGTCCGGAACTCCCGAAAAAGCCTCAGGAATGAGAAAAAAGCACACGGGTCTATGTGCCCGCCCCCCTATGGCGGGCCAGCCCGCCCTCAAGGGCGGGCACGCCCACTCTCAAGGGCGGTCCAGCCCGCCCTGGAGGGCGGGCACGCCCGCCCTCAAGGGGCAGCAAGCCCGCCCCCTCTGGGGCGGGCACACCCGCCCTCAGAGCGGGCATGCCCGCCACCAAGGGGCAAGCAAGCCCGCCCCCCTGAGGCGGGCACGCCCACCCTCGAGGGCGGGCAGGATCGCCCTCGGGTCCCCTTTTTTCCTATAAAATTGGCCCCGGGGCCTCCGTTTTTACTCACTCAGTCTGTGTTGACGGATGCTCCTTCTCCCTTACGCTCCTTGCGATTCTTTACTGCTTTTCTGCATTTTTATTCAGCTTTATTATTTTCTTGCTTTGTTATTTGGTCATTTAAAATCAAATTAATTAATATTCCCTTAACGAGGAGCTTAACCTGGAGTTAAGAAGCGGTCAACGATTAAATCAGGTGCATGAACTAAACTCTGCCTATTTTTTAATTTTAGCACTTCATGCATGCTTCTCTTCTACTCCTAATAATTCTACAACTGCATAAATGCATTCACGTCATTATTAGGCAAATAAACTGCCTCAATTAAATAAATTTAGGCTAAATGCCCGGTTAATTAATAATCGTGGTGTTAAGCTTAAATCCGACAATATTGGCTAAAAAGCCTAGTTAATTAATAACTACGGTTTAATTGCCTTTATTTCGAACAGTCCGGCTTAAGTCCAATTAATCAATAATTGTGGCTAAAAAGCCTTAATCGATCACGTTTTGACAACAAATTAACTACAATTAAATCAACCACATTATGGCAACAAATTGCCCACGGTTCAATCAATTTTTGGCAAACAAATTGCCTATAAATTAGATTAACCACTTTTAAGCGACAAATCACTTAAATCAGAAGCTTTGGCAAAATGCCTTAGAATTAATCAATCTTTTGGCTAAGAGCCTTCAAACAATCATTTTGGCGACAATCGCCTAAATCACATCAACTTTTGGCAAAAATTGCCTAAATCCATTCATTTTGGCTAAAAGCCTTAAATCAGTCATTTTGGCGACGAACGCCCGAATAATCACTTTTGGCAAACAAATTGCCTAAATCTTTTGGCTAAACGCCTTCCAATATCAACTTTTGGCACAAATGCCTTAATCACTTTGGCGACAAATCGCCTAACCAATTTTTGGCAATAAATTGCCTAAATCACATCAATTTTAGGCAACAATTGCCTAAATCAATCTTTTTGGCTAAAAGCCATTAAAATCAACATTTTTGGCACCAAATGCCTAAAACAATCAATCCTTGGCATAATGCCTAAACAAAATGCACAAAGCATACACACACTCATGCATAAAGCATCCCCATTCAAAGCCCTCTAAAAGAGGCCTACCGAACTACGTTGACTTTGATCTTCCACTCAAACGGAAGTACGTAGGCACGTTAGGGATTTAACCCCGAACGGCAAGTCAAAATCACATAAACATTTCATTTGGTCCAATTACATCAATCACCTTGCAAAGCATGCATTCTTTGGTTAGTTTATTAACCTGACATGGTCTCGGGATCCACCTCGGGTTCGCAGATTATACCTTAAACATTGGGTTAATTAATCTAGTATTTAGGTAAATTAAAATTGGAGACACTTAGGGTTTTTCCTAGTTTACCCTAAAATAATTAAACAAGGTGGCGACTCATAAATTCACGTGCATTTCTGCCCTTAGTCACATGCATTCATATGCCTATGATATTTGGGGTAGGGGTTCATAGTTTGGCGACTCTGCTGGGGAAATCATGTAATTATTTTGCATGAAGAGGACTACAATTGTTATGTAAACTAACCTGCCCTTCTTTAGGGTATTATTTACTATGCTTTGTTTTTTAGGGTACCCCAACAAAAAAAAATCTAGTATTCTTTCTTTAAGAATACCGGATAAGGAGAATTTGAACTTGATTGTACAATTTAATTAAAACATTTTAACTTGTTGATTTATTTGCACGATTGAGAATCTTTTTCTCCATTGCATAAAAAATGAATTTCAAATGAATTTCTTCTCTCTCTGTTCAAACTTCTGAGTCTGGATAGCAAGTAGCGCTGATCGGCAGGTCTCTTTGATTATGTCGACAGACAGCCAAAGCGTCCTCCCTGTTACCGCAAACCATCCCTAATCCTTTTGGGGGTGGCCCATGAGTATGCGTACTGTCGGATCCACGTGAAACTCTTTGTTTCACATGTGGTTAGGTATATCCATACTCAAGGTTCAAGGGTCCCTTAATAAGCCAATTCTCTATTTGTGTCATAGCCTATAGAACATATCCTTTAGGACTGTATGCACCCAATGATGCTGAATCATTCCATTAAAAATGAATTATGTGATGTTGTGCGCATTCACGCATTCATCCCATACTTCACAAAAAAAAAAAAAACATTCCATTTCAAAGCTGAAAAATTACATTTTGGCCCCTAAGGCCCAGAAATTCACATTTTGGCCCCTAAGGCCTAGAAATTCGCAATTTGGCCCCAAAGGCCCAAAAATACCCAGTTTGGCCCCAGAGGCCCAAAAATTCGCAATTTGGCCACAGAGGCCCAAAAATTCTCATTTTGGCCCCCAAGGCCCAGAAGTTCACAATTTGGCCACTAAGGCCCAAAAGTTCACATTCTTGGCCACAGAGGCCCAAAAATTTCCAATTTGGCCTAAGGCCCAAAAATTCACATTTTGGCCCCTAAAGCCAAAAAAAAAAAAAAAATTTCTTTGAGAACTTAGGGCCTTTTGAAAAGTCGAGGTGTCCAGCCCTAAGCACTCTACCTTACATATCACATCCCATTGGGTCCTATCCTAGGTGTCCTAGCATACCAACATTACCCTACCACACAGGGTCAAACCGTCCCATCTCACAGGGTCAAGTCATTCTTCCCTATACCAACACTACCCTACATTGTTTGGTCATACCACCCCACATCACAAGGGTCAAATCCAAATACCTTACCCATACACTACCCTACCTCACACTATCTCACATACCCTATGAAAAACACCTTTATGTAGGATAGTCTAATCGTTTTGACTATGTCCTTTCACAGGTACCCCTCGAAAGACCACCCGTACCCGAAACACCAACTGAGCTCTCACCCACAAGTCCAACAACCCCGACTGTACCAATGGCATCACTGTCTGACATCCAAAACCTCATTCAGCAACTGGAGGCCAGAATAGAGGTTAGAATGAATGAGGCATTGGCCGCCCAAAGGACTGCCCTAATAGCTGAACTAGGTAGTGGTAATGGAAATGGGGCTTCCGCTGGGGGAAATGGTCCTGCTACCTCCAATCAGGGTCCTGCTGCTGAACCGACAAACCCTGCCCTTAACCTGGACGACATGCCCTCCAGAACTGCTTCTGAGCTGGAAGCTCAAAAAATGAGAGAGAAGCTGGAATTGTTGGAAAGGTCTATTATTGCCCTCAAGACACACAAGGAAGTGGTGGACATGGACTCCTTGTCCTTGTTCCCCAAAGCAAGATTACCTACAAAATTCAAGATGCCCAACATGGACAAGTTTGACGGAACCACTTGTCCTAAAACACACCTGAAAATGTATGTGGGTGCCCTCAACCCGTTTGGCCTGAACAGCGAGCTCCTTGCTCAATTGTTTCAGCAATCTTTGACTGGTGCTGTATTAAGATGGTTTGTAAGCTTGGATCGTTCCAAAATGAAGAATTGGGAGGACATATGCAATGCTTTCAACACGCAGTACCATTATAATATTGAAGTGGATGTTACCCGGAGGGAGCTGGAAACCACTAAACAAAAGAACAATGAGCCCTTCTCCTCGTTCCTTTCGAGGTGGAGAGCCAAAGCTGCTGAAATGATCAACCGATCTTCTGAACAGGAACAAGTTGACATAATAATCAAGAATTTACTGCCTGTCTACCAGTTACAACTTCAAACACAGTACTTGCCTACGTTCCAATCGCTCATTGCGACTGCAACTAAGGTGGAAGACTTAATCCAGTTGGGTCAACTCAAAGAAGACTCATACAAGAAGCAGAATCATGCTGGACTTTGAAAAACCGTCTACAAGACCTGGGTGACAATGGGTCCGTCATCCCCAAGAGCAACCTGAACATCAACCAATCCCTTGCCTAACTATGGGATTAATGCAAAAAAAAATTGCTGAACAAGAATCGTTCGATCCTTTCGAACTTTTCTTAGAAATAAATGAAGTTTGTGCCTGAGAAGGTTGAGATCCCGTCTCCAAAAGAACAAAGGAATTGTTCAAAACCAACAACATGTCTGATCGATTGAAGCATCGACAAGAACAAAGTCATTATAGTCAATCCCATCCTAGTCCATCACAGTCCACCCAGAGTCTATCTTTTAGGGTCTCGTTTTTCTTTTCATTTTCATTTCCATTCAATTCAAATTTGTAAATCTAAGTGTCTTTTGTATACAAATTTTGTCTTATCAATAAAAAGGGATCAGTTTACGTTCCAATCATGTTTATGCTCTTTCCCTATCCTTTCCTATGAAAGCACAAAAAAAAAAAAAGAAATGAAAAATTAAAAAAAAATGATGATAAAAAAGTTAATAAAAATTGGCAAAGAAAAATGCATTCATTTGCTCTGCATCAATCAAAGCTGGGGGCATCCTAAGAAGCACCATCAAAGGGGAAGTTTTGAAGGGTAATCATGGAAAGGATCCAGCAAAGGGTACGCAAGACTTCAAACAGTACCGAGGCAAAGCCGATTGAAGGGGTTAGGGCCAGAATGGTTTCTCCGAAAACCCAGGAATGGAAGATGCTCCGACAGAGAGGTGTTTGAATTTTGAGCTTAAAAGCGACAGAATAAAGAAGTTATGTTTGGAATTGGGTTGGGTTTGCACGAAGTCGCAATGCTATCCATACACTACTCAAGTCATCTCAGAATCAAGTTGCCTCGAAATTCATTATGGAGAGGCTGCTTCTAAGCAAGCAAAAGGAAAAACGGGACAAAAGGAACCCTTGGTTAAAAGGAAGCAAACAAGCAAAAGAAAAAATGAGTCAAAAGGAACTTCTGCACAAAAGAAAGAAATCAAGGACAGAGCTACAGGAAATCAAGTTGTCAAAAACGGGTCAACTGCAAGCTCTCCGTTAAATTCAGTCCCATCAAGGGTAGATGACAAATCATTTCAGCCATAAGGACAAAGACCAAGCGGCTGCTCACATTTTGAACAAGCAAGTTAAAAGAAGAAGTCATTTCCACAAATTGGATGACAACAAACACCTTGAAAATCAAGCGCCAAGCATGGCACAAGTACAAGTTTCCTTATAAACAAGGATCATTTCTCAAAACAAGGAAAAGGAAGAGTCTCCTCAAAATTCCTTATGGAGAGGAGAACCATTGAGGAAATAAATTTCAAATTCAGAGGAAGATAAAGTTCAAGAAAAGGAATCAAATTAACCTCAAGAATTCAAACATGGCGAAGCCACAAACTCAAAGATAAACTAGTCGCCAGCAGAGTCGACACTCAAAGCATAAAAGCTTCTTCAACACTCAAGCCACTCAAGTTACCACCACAATGTGGGTATTCAAAACTCTTTGTGATGAATACAAGTCATATTTCAGTCAACTAGTGGTAAAACCACTACAACAACAAAGTCAGATTCGCCTAGGGTCATCACTATCATACAAGCTCGAGTCAATAAGTTGATTCAACATCAAGTCGGGAAGGAATCCCGTAAAGACATCCAGTCGGGAATGAATCCCGTAAAGACAGCAAGCCGGGAAGAAATCCCTCGAAGAAAATCAAGGCAGCAATGAATTCTGCATCAACATCAAGTCGGGAAGGAGTCCCGCAAAGACATCCAGTCGGGAAGGAATCCTGCAAAGACATCAAGCCGGGAAGGAATCCCGCAAAGACATCAAGCCGGGAAGAAATCCCGCGAAGAAAATCAAGGCAGCAATGAATTCTGCATCAACATCAAGTCGGGAAGGAGTCCCGCAAAGACATCCAGTCGGGAAGGAATCCCGCAAAGACATCAAGCCGGGAAGGAATCCCACAAAGACATCAAGCCGGGTAGAAATCCCGCGAAGAAATCAAGTCAGAAATGAATTCTGCATCAACATCAAGCCGGGAAGGAATCCTGCAAAGACATCAAGCCGGGAAGAAATCCCGCGAAGAAATCAAATCAGAAATGAATTTTGTATTAATATCAAGTCGGGAAGGAATCCCGAAGAAATCAAATCAGAAATGAATTCCACAATCAGCATTAAGGCGAAATTGAATTTTGCCCCAACAGTAAGTCGGAAATAAATTCCGCACCAAGACGGAAAGGAATTCCGCACTAACATCAAGTCGGAGATGAATTCCGCACCAGCCGAGCACGAAGTTCGCATCCCGGAAGGAACTACGAAGGACCTGATTCTCCCCATCCCCCGAAGAGTTCTTGGAGATACGTAGGCAGCCACAAAGGCGCGGTCACAAACATAAGTTTGCATCATAAATAGCATTTTCTCTTTGCCAATATAAAATAAAAAAAATAAAAAAAAAGAGAAGAAAAGAAAAATAAAAGCTGGAGTTGAAAACCCGAAAGGGCGGCTTCAGGCAAGAATTGAGCCCGCTAGGCTAAAAACCCGAAAGGGCGGTCTAGGCAAAAGTTAGGGCAAAGAGCCTGCTAGAGTCGAAAACCCGAAAGGGCGGCTACTAGGCAAAAGTTACGGCAAACAAAAAGTGGTTTCATGAATTCTTTTAGAGAGACCACTTTTGTAGCATAAACAGCAAAGTATGTCCTTAAAAAAAAAAAAAAAAATCCCTTTCAAAGGTCTCCTTGGGAGTATATAAATCATTTTTTCCAGGAATCACTGAGTTCCTTCGAGTCACAATTCACTACAAGAAAAATTTGAGTCTCTAAATCGAGTCTCCAATGAGTCTCTAAAATCAAGTCTCCGTCACCAGTGGTCATTCCACAACGAGTCACAAAAATTGAGTCATTCTCAAAAGTTCATTTTGAAAGCGTCACTCTTTGAAGTCATTCCTCGGAAAAAAGAGAGAGAGGAAAATGTCAATTCAATCCCCAGGGTTTCCAAAGCAACCCTAAAAAATGTCAAACATAATCATTGAGAAGAAATTCTTTAATACCTCATCTCCACTTGGACCATCGTTTCTTCGATCCTTTCAGACGAGCGATGTCATCCACATTGTCCGTTTCCTCGAGTCATATAAGTGGCTTTGTTCTCTTTGATTCCTCAATCGATTGGACAAGTACAACACTAATGTTGTGAAGTATTCCATGGTCAGCACCATTCTGGGGACAAGAAGTGATAAGAACCTTCACCATTCTCCCATCACAGAAGTAATCACGGAATTTTTAGTCTTTCATTAAGAAGAAATTCTATTTCGGCTAATAAGGGCATCAATTCTCTCAAGCAGGGGGCAAAATCCTCCAGGTCGGATTCAGGGGCAAGTGTTATAAAAAAAACATACACAACCCAGGGTGCAAACCCAACCATCGTTAACCCCTTTTACACAAACCCAGGGTAGAACCCGGTTCATGGTTAACCTTTTTTCTTCCATAGAACCTAGGGTGAAACCCCAACCAACAACCAACCATTTTTCATCCAAAACCAAGCCATTTGATCATTTCGACTTTAGGTGGACCCTTGGTTCTCAAAGAAAAAAACAAAAATAAAACAAATCTCTTTTCAAGCCCTCATTAAGAGGCAAAACATCTTTTCAAGTCCTCTAAGAGGCAAAATCTCTTTTCAAGTCCTCTAAGAGGCAAGACATCTTTTCAAGCCCTCATTAAGAGGCAAAATCTCTTTTCAAGTCCTCTAAGAGGCAAAATCTCTTTTCAAGCCCTCATTAAGAGGCAAAACATCTTTCCAAGTCCTCTAAGAGGCAAAATCTCTTTTCAAGCCCTCATTAAGAGGCAAAACTTCTTTTTAAGTCCTCAAAGAGGCAAAAACATCTTTAACTTACAAACATAAATCCATACATTTGATCATTTCATTTCAAGAAAAAACCCACGGCGGGGTTTCCTCCTCTGCCCATCCTCAAAATTTGCTCCTTCAGACAGCCACTGGCCCTCATAAATCATTTTTATGATAGCCAGTGGGGGGCAACTGTGAATACTCAAATTTTGAGGCTAAAAAAAAAAGGCCAGTTTTCCCGGCCGCGGCAGTGGTGGTCGCCCTTATAGGCGGCGGCAGCCGCCGGCGATAGCGGCTGCAGTCGCCTGTAAATACCTAATTTTTTGAGGCTCAAAAAGCCAGTTTTTCCGGACTGTGAACAGTCCGGCCGGACCAAAGGCCATTCTGGAAAGTTCACCGGAAGTATGCCAATATGGTACTTAAAATGTCCGAAAAATTACGAGGATCGCGGAAATGGTCCCGAAATATTTTTTGGAGGTCCGGAACTCCCGAAAAACCTCCGGAACGAGAAAAAAAGCACACGGGTCGATGTGCCCGCCCTCAGGGGTGGGCACGCCCGCCCCCCCAGGGCAGGCCAGCCCACCCTCAAGGGCGGTCAAGCCCGCCCTCAAGTCTGTGTTGACGGACGCTCCTTCTCCCTTACGCTCCTTGCGATTCTTTACTGCTTTTCTGCATTTTTATTCAGCTTTATTATTTTCTTGCTTTGTTATTTGGTCATTTAAAATCAAATTAATTAATATTCCCTTAACGAGGAGCTTAACCTGGAGTTAAGAAGCGGTCAACGATTAAATCAGGTACATGAACTAAACACTGCCTATTTAATTTTAGCACTTCATGCATGCTTCTCTTCTACTCCTAATAATTCTATAACTGCATAAATGCATTCACGTCATTATTAGGCAAATAAACTGCCTCAATTAAATAAATTTAGGCTAAATGCCCGGTTAATTAATAATCGTGGTGTTAAGCTTAAATCCGACAATATTGGCTAAAAAGCCTAGTTAATTAATAACTACGGTTTAATTGCCTTTATTTCGAACAGTCCGGCTTAAGTCCAATTAATCAATAATTGTGGCTAAAAAGCCTTAATCGATCACGTTTTGGCAACAAATTGCCTACAATTAAATCAACCACATTATGGCAACAAATTGCCTATAAATTAGATTAACCACTTTTAAGGGACAAATCGCTTAAATCAGAAGCTTTGGCAAAATGCCTTGGAATTAATCAATCTTTTGTCTAAAAGCCTTCAAACAATCATTTTGGCGACAATCGCCTAAATCACATCAACTTTTGGCAAAAATTGCCTAAATCCATTCATTTTGGCTAAAAGCCTTAAATTAGTCATTTTGGCGACGAACGCCCGAATAATCACTTTTGGCAAACAAATTGCCTAAATCTTTTGGCTAAACGCCTTCCAATATCAACTTTTGGCACAAATGCCTTAATCACTTTGGCGACAAATCGCCTAACCAATTTTTGGCAATAAATTGCCTAAATCACATTAATTTTAGGCAACAATTGCCTAAATCAATCTTTTTGGCTAAAAGCCATTAAAATCAACATTTTTGGCACCAAATGCCTAAAACAATCAATCCTTGGCATAATGCCTAAACAAAATGCACAAAGCATACACACACTCATGCATAAAGCATTCCCATTCAAAGCCCTCTAAAAGAGGCCTACCGAACTACGTTGACTTTGATCTTCCACTCAAACGGAAGTACGTAGGCACGTTAGGGATTTAACCCCGAACGACAACTCAAAATCACATAAACATTTCATTTGGTCCCATTACATCAATCACCTTGCAAAGCATGCATTCTTTGGTTAGTTTATTAACATGACATGGTCTCGGGATCCACCTCGGGTTCGCAGATTATACCTTAAACATTGGGTTAATTAATCTAGTATTTAGGTTAATTAAAATTGGAGTCACTTAGGGTTTTTCCTAGTTTACCCTAAAATAATTAAACAAGGTGGCGACTCATACATTCACGTGCATTTCTGCCCTTAGTCACATGCATTCATATGCCTATGATATTTGGGGTAGGGGTTCACAATGGGAAATATGAGAAATGGCAGTCAGTCGAGAAGGACATATACTGATCTCGGGATGCCAATCCTTTTGGTATTCCGAGAGGCTGTCAAAGTAAACTACATCAAGCCTTTGGAAGCAAGGCCGCCACCCAAGCCATTACCAAGGAACTACAGAGCTGACGAATACTGTGAGTACCATCAGGGTAGCGGGCACAAGACTGAAGCGTGCTGGACGCTTAAGAACCGCATCCAAGACCTAGTGGACAATGGTTCAATTATTCCAAGGAGTAAGCCAAACATTAGCACTAATCCCTTACCAAATCACGGGGTAAATGCTATTGTTGCTGACCAGGAATTGATCGATCCTTTCGAGCTATTCCTAGAAATGAATGACATCTGTGTCTTGGAAATATTTTCTGATATCTGGGGCAACAAGCCCGAAACAATAACTGAACTAGAAGTGGAAGACTTCATGCAGCCCAGTCTCTTTGACGAGGTTGCAGTCATTACAGGAAATGATGGGAACCAAGACCTGCTGAGCCTGATCAAGCTGTACGAAGGGCCTCTCACCAACTGGTACGCCGAGGAGGAGCGCGCTGCTGATAAACCCCCTCCTGAGTCAAACCTAGAGTCTGTAATCAAGTCCTGTATTGAGTCTGAGTCTGACCCCGAGTCTGAAACCGAGTCAGAGTCCAGTTCTGAGTCATCTGTGTCGGATTTAGAAAATCCAGACTTCAAGTTTGATGTAATTTTTGAGGACGATTCCGTCCTAATCAATAAGAGCTTGCAAATTATTGGCTACCCCTCGTGTCTATCTTTCCAAGCATTTCCAAGCAAAAATAATGAAAATCAAATAAATGAAATAAAAAATGAAAAAGAAAAAATAATAATTGGCAAAGAAGAAAATGAACATACATACATTGCATCTGACTGTGTGAACAGGGAACAGGTCATTGAATGCTTGAAGAGGTTTGCTGATTGCTTCATGTGGAAGGCAAGTGACATCACGGGAATTGACCCAGCAATAGCGGTGCACAAGATTCCAGTATACCCTGAGGCTAAGCCAGTAAAATAGAAGCTAAGGAGGCTAAAAACAGAATGGTCCTTGAAGATCAAGGAGGAAGTAGCTAAGCAATTGGAGAATAAGTTCATAGAACCCATTGCCTACCCGATGTGGTTAGCGAATATTGTGCCGGTGCCGAAGAAAGATGGCAAAGTCAGAATGTGTGTGGATTACCGGGATTTGAATAAAGCATGTCCGAAGGACGACTTCCCCCTGCCGCATATCGACTTATTAGTGGACCGAATGGCTGGACACGAGATGGTCTCCTTGACCAATCTTGCTGTCGGATACAATCAAATAATGATGCATTTGCCAGACAAAGAGAAAACGGCATTCATCACGGAGTGGGGAACCTACTGCTACAGGGTTATGCCTTTTGGGCTCAAAAATGCCGGGGCAACCTATCAAGGAATGGCAACGACCATCTTCCATGACATGATTCACAAAGAAGTAGAAGTGTATGTGGACGATATGGTTGTTAAATCAAAAACAGCTGAAGAACATACAACAGTACTTGAGAAGTTCTTCCTTAGACTTCAAAAATACAATTTAAAGCTCAACCCGGCAAAGTGTCTGTTTGGAGCTACATCTAGAGTATTTCTGGGGCATATGGTCAGTCGGAAGGGCATAGAGATTGACCCTTCAAAAGCCAAAGCCATTTTGGAAATGCCAGCACCAAAGACGGAAAAGGAAGTTTGGGGTTTCCTGGGAAGGCTAAAGTTCATTAGCCGGTTCATTAATCAATTGGCCGATACTTGTGGTCCGATCTTCAAATTACTCAGGAAAGGAGTATCCGTCAAATGGAACGAAGATTGTCAGAAAGCTTTTGACCAAGTGAAGCAATATCTGTTATCCCCGCCAGTTTTGCAGCCACCAAGGCCAAGAAAACCTTTGCTATTATACTTATCAGTGATAGAAGAAGCGATGGGTGCAATGCTAGCTCAATAAGCAGAAGACACTAGGGTAGAAATTGCCGTGTACTACCTTAGCAAAAGGATGTTAGACTACGAGCTAAAATACAATAAGATAGAGAAGTTGTGTCTGGCTCTAGTTTGGGCTTGTACAAAGCTGCAGCACTACCTCTCGTCCTACACCACATACGTTATTTCTGAATCGAACCCCTTGAAATTCCTTATGGAGAGGCCGGTTCTTGACAGTAAGATGGCTAAGTGGGTGTCGGTGCTCGCAGCCTATAATTTAAAATTTGTACAATGGAAGGCAGTGAAATGCGGAGCTTTGGCTGATCAATTAGCAGAATTATCAGTCGGAGACCAAATGCCGGAGGTAGAATTTCCTGATGAAGACTTGTTGAGCTTGGAGAGTGAAGTCTGGGAAATGTACTTCGATGGAGCTTCAAACTACCATGGAAATGGGGTTGGAGTCGTATTCAAAACTCCTTGTGGAGACTACGTCCCAATCGCAGTCAAATTAGATTTCGACTGCACCAATAATGAAGCTGAGTATGAAGCTTGCATAAAGGGGTTAGAAGCAGCCCTGGAAAAGGAAATAAAGGTCCTCAAGGTTTTCGGGGATTCCAATTTAATAGTCTCCCAAGCTTTGAGAAAATGGAAAATTAAGGAAGAGCGTTTGGTTCCTTACCTACAACGCTTGGACGAATTGGCTCAGCAATTTGAGGATTTATCCTTCCACTATTTGCCGCGAGCCAAAAATCAGTTTGCTGATGCTCTGGCTACTTTGGCCTCCATGGTTAATGTAGGGGGAGACCAAGTCATTCGACCTTTGACAGTTCGACTATAGAAACAGCCAACACATATCATGAATTTGGTGGATGACAAGCCCTGGTATTGGGATATACAGAATTATCTTCAGAATGAAGCCTACCCGGAGGGATCCACCAAGACTGATCAACGAACATTGAGACAGTTAGCATCTGGATATTTCCTTACTGGGGGAGTTCTGTATAAAAGAAGTTGGAATGGCATGCACCTAAGGTGCGTTGACGAGGGAGAAGCTCAAACCATCATGGATTCCTTACATAATGGGGAGTCCGGTCCACACATGCATGGGATAGCCTTGGCTCGAAAAATTGTGAACCTGGGTTATTACTGGTCAACTATGAATGCAGATTGCGTGAGGCACACGCAGAAGTGCCATGAATGTCAAATTTTTGCTAAGCTGCAAAAATAGCCTCCAGTCAATTTGAACCCTATTGCTTCACCATGGCCTTTCGCAACTTGGGGCATAGATGTGATCGGAAAGATCCACCCGAAGGCTTCCAATGGTCATCAATTTATCCTGGTCGCTGTTGATTATTTCACTAAGTGGATTGAGGCAGCCTCCTATTCGGTCTTGAATGCTCAGAAGGTAGCACAGTTCGTTCGTACTAACATCCTTTGTCGGTACGGAACGCCATTCGAGATTATTACTAATAACGGGTCCCACTTTCAAAGTGAATTTTCTGACCTACTGAAGCAAAAGAAGATTCAGCATCACAAGTCTTCACCCTATCGGCCACAAACAAATGGGGCTGTAGAGGCTGCAAATAAGGCTATAAAAGTCATTTTGCATAAGACAGTTAGAAAGCACAAAGCTTGGCACGAACAATTACCAAATGCCTTATGGGGATACAGGACTTCAATCAGAACGCCTACCGAAGCAACTTCGTATTCCTTAGTGTATGGTATGGAAGCAGTATTGCCTATTGAGCTGGAAGTTCAGTCGGTGAGGATTATCCGGGAAAGCCAGATCAGTGCGGTCCTCCTTGGCCTCTCAATCGGCCAGACAACGGCAATGAACCAGATCCGATACTCAGGAGAAGTCTGAACACTGGCAGGATTAGGTAAAGGCCTAACCATGTGATGGTCTCTAACCCAAGCCCTAAGGACGGCTCGGGTAACACCCGGAGTGATGGCTGAATCAGCTGAAATGTCATCCACAATTGGAACAGTCTGGTCTATCCCCATTTGCCTCAAAACGCACGAAGCGCAGTACCAAGTACAATGTGTAAGGCCTAAAAGGTAAACCCGAGTATGGCAGAAGCTAACCTGGATGAAGCGGGTAATGTCATACCAAGAAATGTACCATAGTACCTCATTTGGACCCAACTCAATCAGCCATGAGGTCCATGCATCAGTAGACGGATAAGTGATCAGGATCCTCCGCATACGATACTGAGAGGGGCTATAGGGCAAGAGAGTAGGAGCAGCAACCACTTGGAGGTGGTCCTTTAACCAAACCTGAGTAATGGATCCTTTCTATTACAAAGGAATGAACTAAAAGAAAGAAGAAAAAATAAGGAAAAGGAAAAAGGGAAATACCTGGAGAATAATCGGAGAGACTGTCCAGTCATCGAAGCCTAAAGCAGCTCTGTCAAGGCTCCTGATGGTCTCTGCCAGCACAATGCCGCCGATGCAACCCATATCCTCCATCTGCCGAATCATGGGGCAGAGTCGCAAATCCCCAAAGCCTGGATCCTTGTTGAACAAGAAACCAGCTAATAAGCAGAAAACCAAGGCCCGCATTCTCAGCCTCATCCGGTCTGGGTCGTCTGAGCGAACCTCTGAAAATTCGTCAATCAAGGGCAGTAGAATTGCTTTCTGGTCACCAACAATCATAGCCCTAGCTTGTGGTCGGCTGAACTGAAACAGGTTTTAAATGACCGAACATACCCAATTTTTACCTCATGCTTGACTAAAGGGGCATTGGGGTCGCACCCTATAATAGCGCAGAATTCCTTAAAAAGAGGGCACATCTCCTCCATCATGGCCCCGAACCGAAAAACGTGAGCCTCTAGGTCCCAAAGTCTAATGCAGGCCCGTAAAAAATCCCAGTCAATTACCACTCCCCTAAGGGTAATGATAGGAGAAAGACCATACCTCCCTAAGTTGATCTTTTCGACTTTGGAGAGGCTCTTAGTCCAGCTGTGCATGCTGTGGTTATAAAAAGGGTTCATTTTTTTTTTTTTGAAAGAAAAGAAGATGGAGAAGAAGAAAAACTTCAGCTATTTATAAGGAAATAGCCAAAAGGCGGGTCTTCTGGACGCGTCCAATTTTCGCCCTCAAAATTTATTTTTCAGACAACCACCGACGCCCATAAATCATTTTTATGGTTGCCGGTGGGGGGCAACTGTGAATACTCAAATTTTGAGGCTCGAAAAGCCTGTTTTCCCGGCCTACAAACAGTCCGGCCGGACCGGAGGCCATTTTGGACATTTACCGGAAGTATGCCAATATGGTACTTGAAACGTCCGAAAAATTGCGAGGATCGCAGAATTGGTCCCGGAATATTTTTTGGAGGTACGAAACTCCCGAAAAAGCCATTTGAACAAAAAAATAGCAAGTTTGCCGGCCTCGGCGGCGGCGGCTGCCGCCGGCAGGGGCGGCGAGTCCCGCCGGCAACGGCGGCGGCGGCCGGCCCCGGCGGCGCCTGCCGCCGTCAGGGCGGCGACGGCAGCGGCTGCCCTCCAACCCGATTTTTCCCTATAAATACAGCCCCAGGCACTCAGTTTTACTCACTCAGTCTGTGTTGACGGACGCTCCTTCTCCCCTACACTTCTTGCGATTCTTTTACTGCTTTTCTGCATTTTAGTATAGGCTTTTTATTACTCTGCTGTTGTGATATTTGGCCACTTAAATTAAATTAAATTAATTAATATTCCCCAAACGAGGAGCTTAATCCGGAGTTTTTCAAGCTGAAGCTAAGAAGCGGTCGCCGATTAACTCAGGTAAATAAACGAAACTCTGCTCATTTAATTTTAGCATTTCATGCATATTATTCTTCTACTCCAATTCTGAATTAAGCTGCTGCATCAATGCATTCACGTCATCAGTTTGGCAAGTAAAATGCCTTAATTAAACATGATTAAGCTTAAATGCCCGGTTAATTAATAATCGTGGTATTGAAGCCTAAATCCGACAATATTGGCTAAAGTGCCTAGACAATTAATGACTATGGTATAATTGCCTTTATTTCGAACAGTCCGACTTAAGTCCAATTAATCAATAATTGTGGCTAAATAGCCTTAATTAAACACATTTTTTTTTGGCAATAAATTGCCTATATTGCAATTCAGTTGATCACTTTTGGCAAACAAATTGCCTATAAGTAGATTAACCATTTTTAGCGATAAATCGCTTAAAACAAAGTCTTGGCAAAATGCCTTGAATTAATCAACCTTTTAGCTAAAAGCCTTAAATCACTCATTTTGGCAAACAAATTGTCTAAATCAACTCACTTCTAAAAGCCTTCAAATAATCAATTTTGGCGACAATCGCCTAAATCACATCAATTTTCGGCAACAAATTGCCTAAATCAATCTTTTGGCTAAAAGCCTTAAAATCAACACTTTTGGCAACAAACGCCTAATCAAATCAATCAATTCTTTGGCAAAATGCCTAAACAAAATGTACGAAGCATACACACACTCATGCATTAAGCATACCCATTCAAAGTCCTTTTAAAAAGGTCTATCGAACTACGTCGACTTTGATCTTCCATTGAAACAGAAGTACGTAGGCACGTTTGGGATTTAACCCCGAGCGGCAAGTCGAAATCACTTAAAGATTTCATTGGTCCCATTACATCATTTACCCTGCAAAGTATTCATTCATTTGGTTAGTTAATCAGCATGACATAGTCTCGGGATCCACCTCGGGTTCGCAAACTATGCCTTAAACATTGGGATAATTAATCTAGTAATTAGGTTAATTAAAATTGGAGTCAACTTAGGGTTTTTTCCTAGTTTACCCTAAAATAATTAAACAAGATGGCGACTCATATATTCACGTGCATTTCTGCCCTTAGTCATATGCATTTATATGCCTATATTTGGGGTAGGGGTTCACAGGATCGTCCGAGTTCATCTATCGCGCCTACAGGCTAAAGATCCAAATTAGAGATTCTCTTCTTCTTAATCAGTGTGTAATAATAAATGATGCATACTGTCATTAGCATGCATAATCATTTACCATATATAGAAGCATATAAATATTATTATTATTATTTTGTTTCTAACATATTAATTATTTAAATTTATATCATGATTATATCTTCTTGTTTGCATTTTAATTATTAATTAGGTGCATCTTGTGTTGAATAAATTGCTTGGTTACTTGTGTTTGACATTAACTTGCCTTGTTTGTGTGGAATTGGATGAAGTGGGCACCATGGGGTTGTGAGGACGGTTTATGATACCGTCGGCCATGTATGGGGAGATCGGCGCCCCCGTGTGCATCTGATGATATGAATGACATGAAAAAACCATAGGGTGGCGTCCTGTTGGTAATGGAAAAAAAAAGAGAGGATGGAAAAAAATGAGAGGGTTGGTCAAGTGAGCATTAGACCGACTGGCCATGTATAAGGGATCGGCTTCCTGGTGCACACGTCATGAGAGGACATGCCATATGTGAGGACAGCTCATCGGGGGTTTCGATGGCGCCACAAAACAATCTCCGCGTGTTTGATTATGTCAAGATGGACTTGTATGTGATTGCTGATGTTGTGTCATATGCTTAACTGGTTGTATGTTCATTTTAGTATTTTAGGAAGAATTTCGCGTGAATGCTTGTGTTATGCCATAATTATTATTCATTATAGAACTCACATTTCTTTTGTTTAACTTTTAGGAAGTAGGAATTCCCTTCGAGTCGACTAAGGCTCTACAATCTTCTCCGCAGGGCTACAAGAGTAAATTTCTAAATTTCTGTAGTTAATTAATTAATGTATTATTATATATAAGAATTTCACTACTTTTAGATATTATCGAACTCCGCAGTTGTAGGATTTATTTACCTTTAATCGTGTATTAAAACAGACATACTAATCTACGAACTTATGAATATCTTAACTATTTATCTAAGGCATGAATGAACCAGCAGCCCATATTATGAACGAGGTGTACTTCAAATAGGCCCAAACTATGTTTTATTTGAGATGTTTGAGATTGGGCCAGGACTGTGTGATTACTTGATATATAAAAAATAATAGGGGCTAACTGTTCCTAGAAATTCGTTTGACATGTATATATGTTGTGCTTTAGGCTTACAACGAGCCTCGGGGGCCTTAAGCCTACATGGGCCCTAGTGTCAGTCCGACCCATGATTTCGGGTTGTGATATATGCCCAATCCTATCTAAATCCTTAAACACCGACTTGAGCATCTTCATATACCCGAAGCCTCAATTGAGCACCTTCTACAACCTTAAAGCCTTAAACACTGACCTAAGCATTATAAACCAGGGGCATCTTGCCCAACTCCCCACTAAAGCCTCGCCTCAGCATATTGATAACCAAGAGCCTTAAGTCGCACCTAAGCACCTAAAAAAACCTAGACTGGGGGCAACACCCTGAATCATAGCCTCAAACACTAACCTGAGCACTACTAAACTACCGATGAGCCTCAACCGAGCACCTTCCACACTTTAAGCACTCTTCTTGACCATGATTTCAACATTGAGATCTAGGAAATTTTGCTACGGTTTCAATGGCGTAAGAATCAGCTCGATCGGACATCATTTGAGCCTCGAACGGACTCTCGAAAGCCCGAAATCTCCAAAACCAATCTAAAAGGGCAAGGCAATAATTTGCCCCAATCGTTGTTAACCTCCTTGTCGTTGGCACCAATCAATTTCCAGATGGTACCGACTAAGCCCTGCTGGATAGCCAACATTAGTATCGATGCTAACATGGTCGGTATCGGCTAGCTCGGGCAGTGCCTATAAATAAGGCACTCCCCCCTCCTCATTTCAACCACCTCTTATTGCTTGATTGAGCGCTTCTCAAACATCAATGACTCTCATTCTCCTTTTGCAAACAATCCTAAGGCTATAAAGTCTTGACTTTGCTTTTCTTCCTTAGTTGAGGCAAAGCCCGACTTGATACTCAAAAAGTCAATCATTTTGACTTTCAATCACACTTTGATCTCCTTAAGATCAAAGCTACTAGTTAATTAATTCATTATTAATTAATCTAAGGATTAATTAAAAAGTCATTAATTAACAATATTATAAAGACTATATTAGGGTCCTCCTGCCTATCCTTTGCTCTATTGGAGAAAGACTCAACCACCTTGGTCATTTATAATTATGGAGTACGCTCGCGACACCCGACCTTCAAACCCCTCATCATAGGGTTTAAACACTAAACTAGATCTTTGTCAATTAAGCTCGGTCCTTCCTGTACCTTATAAAATGTCATGCCCGGTCCATCCGGCATATAGCATGCTTTAAACTTGGTCCGTCTGGCATACGAAGCCCGATCTGGCCTGAAAAATCAATAAAATCAGTTTTCAAACTCAAAGCCCGGTCCGTCGGCACCCTAAGCCTAGTCCTTGCAGCACATTATAAGCCCACTCCCCTAGTGGTAGGGGTGGCCATATTACGGTTCCGAGAACCGGAACCGTCGGTTCGAACCGGTCCCGAACCGTAACCGGAACCGGTGGGAACCGAAATCGGTCCGAACCGAAATCGGAACCAGAGATTTTCGATTCGGTTCCAGTTCCAATTTTGATGAAACCAGAACCGCGGTTCCAACAAACCGGTTAGAACCGGCGGTTCTAGCCGTTAGAACTGTCAGTTTTTGTTTTTCTTTTTTTAAACTTTGTTGTGAAATCTCTTAAATACCCCTCCCAACAACCATAAACGGCTACATAACGGCTAGTTTCAAGGGTATTTTTGGAAAAATAATTTTTTGGATTTATTATAAATACCTCATTTCATTTACAAATTCATCACAAAAAAATCTCTACTCTCTCTCTCTACTCTCTCTACAATATACTACACTCTACTACACTCTACTCTATATTATTCTTCTCTACTCTACAATATCTCTTATTAAGTTATTATTCTCTCTAATTTTTTTTATTCAATTTTCCAAATTATATCTTATTATCATATAATGACAAGTGAAGGAAACTCAAATTCGGGTAAGGGCAAGGAAAAGATTGGAGAAACACAATATTCATCTATCCTTACAAACGATATCTTTGATTTCACTCCCAACGAATTTAATTTTGAGGGATATCCAAATGAAAATTTAGAAATTCCAACACAAGAATCTGACTTTAATAATGAGCAATTACAAGAAGAGGAAGAGCAAGAGCAAGAGCAAGAGCAACGAGCACAAATTGTTGGAAGAGCAAGACAAAGTTCCGACATATTCGCCATTCATTTCACGAAAAAATTCAAAAGTGAGAAAATGTACGATGTAATTTGCAATTATTGTGGAAAATCTTATAAATTTAAACAAGCGGGCGGCTATGGATCATTTTGGAAGCATTTGGAGACAAAACATCCAACAAAAATAGGAGTTGATCGGTCTCAAACACAAATTTCCGGGTACACATCTTCTAACCTTTCTTTATTGCAATATTCTGAAAAAATACAAAAAGAAGAATTAGCAAAAATGATTTCTATGGAACATTTATCTTTTAGTTTTGGTGAAAAAGTAGGTTTTAATAATTATTGTCAAAAAGCTTTAAATCCTTCTGCTAAAAGAGTGCCAAGAAATACTGTAAAACGAACTATTATTTTTTTATATAATAAAGGAAAAAAAGAGTTAGAGCTTTTATTTTCTCAAATGAAAATTTGTGTTTCAATTTGTTGTGATATTTGGAATGATCATTGGCAAATACATTCTTATATGGGCATTACATGTCATTGGATTGATGATGATTGGAAAATTCAAAAAAGAATTATTGCATTTCGTGTTTTTGATGATAAACATAATGCAAATAATATTTATAGAATAATTGTTTCAATTTTAGATGAATATGAGTTGACAAAAAAAATTTTTTCAATTTCATTTGATAATGCTTCTGCTAATACTAAATCAATTATTGAACTTAAAAATATTTGTGAACCAAATATTGGTGGAAAATTTTTTCATATAAGATGTGCATGCCATGTTTTAAATTTATGTGTACAAGATGGTTTAAAAATTCTTGAATCTTTTATTTCTCCAATTAAAAAAGCTATTTCATATTTATGGGGACATCCCCAAGTGATGAAAAGTTAGGCTGAATTTTGTAAGGAAAATAATAAAAGACCAAAACATTTTCTAAGGGATGTCCTAACTCGTTGGAATTCAACATATGAATTACTAAACGAGTCTTTTTCTTATAAAGAATTATTATGCTTTTTTGTTACTAATAATATTGAAGATATTAATTTATATCCACAAAATTGGGATATTTGTGTAAAAATTTTAGATATTTTAAAAATTTTTAATGATGCTACCTATAAATTTAGTGGGGTTTATTATCCCACATTTCATTTATTTTTACCTATGTGTATTAATATTGTTAGTGCACTCCAAGAATTTGAAAATGATTGTATATTAAAAGATTGTATTTTTTAAATGAAAAAAATGGTTATCTTATTTTAAAAATATACCACCCCTTTATCTTGTTGCTATTGTATTTGATCCTAGATGTAAAATTGATGTTTTATGTGAATATTTGACTATTTATTATGAAGTATTAAATCTTGATATGGTAGATAATGTTAATATAAATGTAGTATTGCATGAAGTTAAACAAAATATTATGCAATTATGTAATGAATTTGTTCAATTTTCTAGTTCATCTACTTCTAATTCTTCTCAATCTAATATTCAACAATTTCCAACACAGAGGGTAAGTGGTGTTGGTATTGCTGAACAGGTTTTATTACAAAGACAAAAAAGACCAAGGGAATCCAGTTCTTTTTCTGAATTTGATAATTATCTAACCACTTCTTTTGAGTTTGGTGATGATTATGCAAATACTAATTTTCCAATTTTAGATTGGTGGAGTCGTCACGCCAATATTTTTCCAATACTTTCTTTAATTGCAAAACAATTTTGAGTAGCTCCGGTCTTCACTGTTGCTGTTGAACAAGCTTTTAGTCAAGGAGGAAACATACTTGATGAAATACGAACAAGCTTTTAGTCAAGGAGGAAACATACTTGATGAAACACGATCTCGTATGACACCCGATTCATTAGAAGCATAATCATGCATGGATGATTGGAGCAAGGCCAAACTAAGAGCACAAAGAAAATTAAAAGAAAATGAAGATTTATATGATTTATACGATGAGTCCTCAACGGGAACATCAATCGGTGGTGCAAATAGCGACTAAGGTAAAAGGGGTGAAATTGGTATAAGGTAAGTGAGAACTACGTGGGCTTTGATTCCTCTAAACCCCAAGAGGATACGTAGGCAACTTAATTTTTTTTAAAAAAAAAATTTAAGTTCAAGCCCTTTTTTTTTTTAAATTATGTTCAAACTTTTTTAAACAAAAAATAAATTCAGTTGAAGAATTTTTTTTTAAAAAAATAATTAAGTTCAAGTCTTTAAAAAAATAAATTTAATTGAAGCATTTTTTAATTTTTTAGGTGTATTTTTTTTACAAAGAACCTTCACAAATTTATTAAAATTTGAAAACCGGTCTTCAAAATTTAAAATTTAAAATTATGCGATTTACCGAAAAACTGGTCGGAAAACCGATCGGAACCATCGCTTTTGACACCGTACTGGAACTGGAACCGAAAATTTTCGGTTTGGTTCAGGTTCCAGTTTTTGTGGAACTGGAACCGTCGATTCCGGAACCGTGGCCACGCCTGCCTAGTGGCACCCTTAAATCGCCATCATCCTTATCGATGGTAGAACTTCATGCACCCTGATCCTCATATAAACGAGTTACGAAGGCATAGCTATGGATTTCAGTCTAGGTAGTAGGCCCCTGACCAAATTGACCTGTCGAAATTTATGGAAATGTATCGCACGATCTAGAATCCTCAATAAATGAGGCAAGAGTCGGGCTCCCCTCTGAATTACACAGTTTTCAATTGTTTATGCTTTTGATGTTTGTCTACAATTGTTATGCATAATTAGTATGTTTATGCATCGACAAACTGACATTCATGCAAAATGATATTTTGATTTCTCGATTAATACCCAAACACTTGATTCATACGAAAAGAAGCGAAAAACCTAGTCCTAAAATCTAATGATTCGAGGCCAGTGCATTTTATCTAATGTGGCAAACTAAAATCGAAGTCCATCACGGGATTTTTTTCCTTAATCTTTTCCACACACAAAAAAAAAAAAAAAAAAAAACAAATTAAGGTGGCGACTCTAACACATCACACATCATCAAAGCGCTCCAAAGAGCCAATCCGACACACATAAGTGCTAAACCGAACCATAATCCAACAAAAAAAGAACCATAAGGAGTTACCCCCAATTTCCGTGATGAAACGATGAATGGGACTCGGAGCTCGGTTGGGGGTGCACAGCTGGCGACTCCATAGGGACTTTAACATTTTTTTTGGAACTAAAAAATGTAGTAAGAGGACTACCGAGTCGGCTTCGAATCTCCGATTTGGGTTTAATTGAGAAATCACCTTTTGCATACATTTAGATGCATCATTTTGGATCCTTTTTCTTTATTAGAATTAAGTAAACTGAGTTACTATTATCACCTAGGGGCAATCTTCTTTAGAGCAGCCTCAGGTCAACAAAGCTGCTCACCCAATCATGCATACATTCAATTCTTTCGGTAAGATAAAGGGTTTGTCATACCAATCGTTCCATTTGATATAACATAATCAAATGACGAGGTATATTCCAACTCTAGCAGATGAGACCCTTAAACCAATCCACCAAAAGCATATAATGACCGTATAACCGATCTCTATGACTATATGGACCCAAAAATCATGAAACATTTTGTCATAACATCCACACATTCAAGCATTTCATCTCATGGACCAAGAAATACCTAAACACCAACTAGTTGTCAAACCTTAAAAAACACAAACCAGTGGTCAAATCCAAACATCATCCAATGGTGAAATCAAAACACCAACTAGTGGTCAAATCTTAAACACTAACCAGTGGTCAATCCCAAAACACTAACCAGTGGTCAACCTAAACATAAATCCTTACCCGAGGAGATACACCCGATCAAAGCCTTAAAAATCAACCTAAGCACTACTAAATACCAGAAGCCTCAAACACCGATCTAAGCATCATAAAAATCCAAAAGCCTCAAACACGGACTTGAGCACTACAAAATACCAAAAGCCTTAAACACTAACCTAAGCACCTAAACCGGGGGCAATGCCTGATCAAAGCCTCAACTACTAATCTAAGCCTCAACTACTGATCTAAGCATTGCTTCTCATTTCCTAAAATCCTCAAACACCGACCTGAATGCTATAAAAATCCAAAAATCCTCAAACACTGACCTGAGCACCATAAAATACTAAAAGCCTTAAAACTGATCTAAGCACCTAAATCGGGGTTAATGCCCCGATCAAAGCCTTAACTACTGATATGAGATTGCTTCCCATTTCCTAAAAGCCCTAAACAACAACCTGAGCACCACAAAATATTGAAAGCTGTTGCACTCCTTGATTACCCGCAAGTATACGGATCGCAACATAGTAAGAAAAAGATCGATCCCACGAGGAATAAATTATGTCCACTTTACTACTTAACCTTAACACTTATGTTTACAGCAATAAAACATGAAATGATTAAACTATGATCCTATTCAAATTTAAATTTAATATACTACTTGATTCTATAGATAAAGATATAGTAAAATACTTAGAAGAATTGATTATGCAATGGATTTTCTTTTTCTATAACAAAACGTGTAACATATAATAAACGATTCTTTAATCACATATGGTAAAGTATAATTCAACCTCTCGGTATAGAATTACTCTATTTATTATATGTATCTCTACATACAACAAATGCCTTACTTTATCAAATATTAATCCTAATTCTTATTCTTTGATTATTTCAATAAGATAGACTTAACTTTGACAAACCAAGTTAAAGATTCACATGCAAACCCAACTAACTGAATTCTATCTCTTTGATCTTTACTGAATTATTTCTTTCTGAGAATATAATTAAGTAAACTTGATTAAACAAAGACCAAAAGATAACTTAAAGAAATTTTTATTGAATGGAACGAAATTAATACGGATCAAGGGAGCAAGATGAAGGATCCCCTAGCTCTACCTAACGGGCCAATCACAAGAGCTCGTGCAACTAAGCTACGAGTAGCCTTGAATGCATTTGCTCAAGAACAAATCACATTGGAGCTTCAAGATCATAATTATGCAAGATGTGAGATTGAACTTGAAGAAGCACCAAAGCTTGTTATGGTGCTTGAGGCGTGCAAAGAGGTTGCCCGTTGATGCAGTTTACATGATTCTATACTTAGGCAAATTTAGGAGGATGTTATTTTATTATGAGCTTAAGTATGGGTTGTTGTAGGGCCTCTGGCCCATTTGTCCTATTTTTTGTTTAAATTCTTTTAGTGGACTTAATTAATTAGTGTAAGGCTGGTTGGGCTTATTTTCCAGAGTTGGGCCAGCCATAGATTAGTTAATGTTTAAAGTCAGGCTTGTTTTAATTAGTTAGCTTAGGCTTGTATTTAATTAAGCCTGTTTGGGCCACATTAGGTTTAGGCTTGTAACGCCCCAAAATTTTTGAATCTTAAAATGATATTATTTTATCGGGTCATGAATGGTGCTACAGAGAGGGGGATAATATTTTATTTAGATCCGAGGAAGATATTGAGTATAAGTAACTATGAATGGATAGTGATTTACCGGTCTGTGAATAGTACGACTGATCTGTGAATAATACTACCGGTCCGGGAGTCGGTATTATTTTAGTCCGGAAAAAAATTACTATATATGTTTTATATTTTCTTTAATATTTTTGGAGTATGTATGCATGATTTTTATGGGTAGAAAGTAAGTAATGAATATTTTTGGAGAATTTAGATAATTAGTGAATAGTGAATTATGATGCTTTATTAATTAAGGAAATTTGAGGAATTATTTTTATGGAGTAATTTGAGAAATTTGTGGAGATAAAAAATATTTTGAAGGAATTGCATTGGAGAATATTTTTAGCCATTAGATGAGATTACTTTTGACTTAATCTTAGCCATCCAATTGTGGGAAAAGACCAAAACACCCTTAGTTGCTTTATAAAGATTAACTCCAATAATTGAGCAACCATTTTTTCTCTTCTTCTTCTTCTCTTCAACGCCAATTTCCTCTCCTTCTTCTCCTTGTTTTTCTTCAACATCTACTTGCTAAATCCACCAAATTCACCTCATCCAACTTGAGTTAAGTAATTAATCTTTGAGAGTGAAGCTAGAGAAGTGATTTTTGATGACTAATTTCAAGAAATTTGGAGATTTTCCTACTTGGGTTAAAGGGTGTAGAATCTTCTACCAAAGAGAAGGGCAAGCTAAGGCTTAAAGAGTTTTAGTTAAACTTGTTAGAGCTTGTTTTTAAGGTTAGTGTTCATAAACACACTTACCTTACTTGAATTTTTGATTTTGTGCATATATGCTATCATGTGTATATTTTTGGGATTTTATATGAAATGATTGATTTGTTGAACTTTGGTTGCAATAACATACTCTTGGGTGATGTTTGATGAGTATTTAATATGTGGTAGAAACCTCTACCTTGTATCTATGTCTTTCATGTTCTTTTCATGGTTAAAGTAAGCTGAATTTGGGAAAAACATGTTATTGAGTGAGATTAAGGACCATTTTTCAATCCTTTCTATTTTCCATTTGTGTCTGAGTCCTTTATAGAATTGTAGGTCTACTTCTTAGCTTTCCAACCCATCCTCTTATGTCCAATTTGGATATATATAGCTCAACTTATGGCTGAAAAACCCAAACTGACTCTGTTATGCCGGGCCACATGCATCTTTGAATTGAGTGCCCATTTTGACCACTATAATGACAAGATTATGTTCTAAGTTCTTCATGAGAGTTGTTTCCCTGTGTCTTGAGACTTCCCTGGTTTTGGATTGGTTTAATTTGAGTGTTTGGTGAAGTAGGAATTTAATAAACATTGGACTTAGTTCTGCTGAATTGAGTTTGGACTGTTGGTCTATGTTCCTAGCTTCTGTTTCCCATCTTACACATTTATCTGGGCTGTGGTCCCTTCATAATTTGTATCATTTTGTCTTAGCTTTCTAATGAATCTAATGTCATTCAATTTGGAGACCTATAACTCAAGTTATGTCTTAAAAACACAGCAAAGGTCAAGGTTATTTTAATGCTGGAAATTTCCTATGCCTTGAATCATAGGTTTATTTGGATAAATGTATGTATGAATCATGTGTGATGACGTTCTCTTGATTATTTGTATGTTTGAGGACTTATTTGACAAAACTAAGATATAAGTTTGAAAAGTGTTATTGTGGATATGTTTAAATGGATATAAATGGGAAAAATTGTTGGAAATTTTGGGAGAAGGTGTGGCATTAGTTTAGATAATGCATGATGAGGATAGAAATGGATACCTTGGTGCATAAGAGTTATGTTCGTATGCTTGGTTGGAGAAGGAACTTCCTCCCCTTAGTTTTCATTAAGAGGCCAAACCACTCTAGGGTGGTAAGGCTTACTTAATTTTTTTTTTTTTTTGTATGGTATTTAAGGTGTATGTGCTTTGAATTTTGAATAAGGAAAGTATGATTTTATATGATAAGAAGTTTCTTATTCATTATAACTTTAAGAAAGTTTTAAAAGAAAGGGAATTTATGAGAAATTTCCTATATTAAGTAATTATGTTTAAATATGAAGTTTTCATGAGTCACTTACGTTCAAAAGTAAGCTTACATGTATGATTTCATATGATAAGAAATTTTCTATGTTAAGAAATTTTCATGAGTTACTTATATTCTAAAGTAAGCTTACATTATGAATTTAAGAAGACTAAAGAATAAGACCAGTTTTATGAGAAGTATTATGAATTAAGAATTAAAATAAGGATTTTGGGCTCTAATATACTTGGCGTGAATTTGATGCGAGATTTGATTTTATTATGTATGATGAGCATGCTTGGCATTTGATGCCATTATGATAAGAAGCTATGATCATATGCTAGGGTTATCAACCCTTCTAAATAGGCGGACGCGCTTATTTGTGTGATGGGGGTGGTGCTTTCATAGGCCACGATTGTGTGATGGGAGTGGCGCTTTCATAGGCCACGATTGTGTTATGGGGGTGGCGCTAACATAGGTCACGATCAAATCTACATATATTCTCTTTCTCCTAAGTGTATGTGAGCCCCTTGGAAAATATTTGTAAGGCAATTAAACGAATGAGATCATATTATTTTAGTAAACTTACTATGGAAATTAATGATTATGTTATCAAATGAATTTTCAAAGCATGATATTTCGATACATGGTTTTAAAAATAAATAGTATATGTATTGGTATAATAAATGTGCAAGTAATGAATTTATGAGTTGAAAGAATTAAATTCTTTATGTTAGTAATTAATAGTTTATTTGATATTTCTTTTGCTATAAATGTAAATGCATGTTGAAATTTAATGATTTTATGTAATTTGTGTTTTAAGTAAGTTGTCATCGCAACTTTAGTAAGTATGTGAATTATGGTCACCACTGAGTTTTATACTCAGCGCGTTGATTTTTATCACACGCAGGTTAAAGACTGTGGTTGCTGCTTGAAGACTAGAAGAGTAGCATCAGAGCAGAAGTAACTATTGTGGTAGTAGTAGATTGAGATTTATGTAATTAAAAATTATGGCATGTATAAGTATTATATTTTCGGAGATTGTGTTATTTGAATTATAACTAAAGCATGTAATTAGCAATTATGTTGGTGTATATATTCGAAGATAAGCATAAGATTCATTAAATGATTGAATATAAAATATTTCAAGAGAGTTGGTATGATTAGTTTATTAAGACTTGATATATATACTGAATGCAATTAATTGATGAATATTAAAATGCTATTGAGGATTTATATAGTTATGAAAATATAGAAGTGTTGTTGTGTTATGATGATTATTTGGAGATGTTGGGAGTTTGGAGTTTAATTGGAAGTGTTTTGTTTTCACATGTTTGGCGAGCTCAGTTTTTAAAGGGAAATTCTTACAGTATTTCTGTAGGATTTTTCCCAATCTATTTTTCAAAAAATAAAAAGAGATGAAAACGAAATGAAATGATTATCTAATATATATATATTACTCGCTAAACTTGTGAATACTCAATTACTTCTAATTCATAATCTAATTTTATAATTTGTATATTAAGTTAAGACGGTGTCTCTGGCACCGAATGTGGCATCTGTCGTCGGGTCTCACGGGACGGGGCGGAGGGTGTTACAAGGCCTAGACTAGCTTAAGTTAATAGCTAAATTAGGTTTAGCTTAGGTTATTTATATTAAGTTATAAGAGCTGCACGACAGCCAACATTGAAATTAATCAAAAACAAACGTTTTCTTTGTTCTTCCAAAAACAGATCGTGTTCTTCATCATTGTATGAACATAACCAAATTATCCTTAGTAATTAAGATTGTGAGTTCTACAAGATTAATTGCGCCAAGAATTTCAGAGTTGTTTTCAAGAGTACTTGAAGGTAAGTTTCTGATTCTTGTTTTAAATTCCTTGCTTTCTCTCTTCAAGAGTACTTGGGGGTTTAAGGGATGGTCGGGTACTTCCGTGATTGCATGTTTTCCGCTAGATTTTCCTTGTTGATTTGCAAGAGTACTTATTAATTAGCTAGGGTCGTATTATCTGGTATCAGAGCACTGTGGTTGTGGATTTCAATCTATCTTAGGGTTAGGGACTTAAAAAAAAGGAAAAAAAGAAAAAAAATGAAAAGAAGAAGAAAAAAAAATTTTGTGAGAATTTTAGCTGCAAATTCGCATTTAAAAAAAAATGTTGTCATTCGTTTCTTACTTGAGAGAACTATATGCTAGACAACTATATGCTTTATATTAAGCACTTGAGAATTGATTTGTGACAACCAAAATTGCGCACTGAAGTGATTTGATATTCTAGCATTACTGTAGTTACATTGTGTTCTTGGGAAAATTTTCTTGAATACTAGCTTTGATAATTAGATTAATTAGGTCCATTGTTAATTTTGCTTTGTAGTGAATTAACTTCATTCATTTTGTCCAGAATTGTCTATTTGTTGATTCTTGTATTCTGCTTTTTGTTTGTTTCGAACAATTAGGGTTGTAGTAGTTAGAAAATTTTAGATTTCGTACATTCAGGGAGAACCACGCCCGTACCATATTCTAGCACGCCCGTGCTCGCCTCTGGAAGTCCAGGCGATTTTGCAGGCTGGGAGAAGCACGCCCGTGCTACCTCTATAATCAGCCCGTGCTCGCCTCTGGAAGTCTAAGCATGCCCGTACCAAACATAGCACACCCGTGCTAGCCTCTGGAAGTCCAAAACTTGCCCGTGCCGTTCCAGCACGCCCGTGCTTTGCCTCTTGTCATTACTAAAGTGTTATTTGCTTGTTCCTTCACTTTAGTTTATTAACTTCAAGCAATACGCCTTCTTATTCTTGTATTGCAATTCGAAACATTGTGATTTCTTGATAGAGTTTGTGCATTATTTGGTTATATTATTTGCTTTCCTAACTTTCTCTTGACTTTCAATCTCAATCTTCACCGACATCTTCTCTTCTTCCTCCTCACTGCTGCAATCATCCCAGATGTTCAGCATGGCACACATTCTTTCCTCCCATTCAGCCTCTGCCAACACTAGCTCTTCCGGTAGACCACTTCCGATTGCATTAACTGATCCACCCAATTGAGACTTGTGGGGTGGATAGTTGTACTGGTATTGTGGCAATGAGTTGTTCTTGGTGCTCGACTTGTTCCTCTCGGAAGGTTTGGTAATCTTTCCACTATCTATTAGATCTTGAATGTCGTGCCTTAACTTGAAGCAATCATCAGTAGAATGCCCCTTACATTGATGGTAATCGCAGTTCCGATCCATAAACCTACCCCGAACAGGTTTAGCTGGATTAACAGGCAGCTTGGAAAGCACTCCGTTCTTAATGCAGGATCTCATGACCGTGCTCAAAGGTCTGCCCAAGTCAATGAACTCCCTTCTTACTTTCTCGTTGACAGCTCCGATCTTGTTACTATTCCCTGACTGGTTCGGGGTACTGCTTCTGGCATTTCTATCAGTGTAAGAGGATCGATAATTGCCAAACCCTCGACTCTTCTTCTTCTATCCTTATACAGCTCCTCTATGTTCAACCCAGCCCTTTGAACTAGAGCAAAATCAGTGAGAGGTTGGGCCAACATTCTCTCCTTGAAGAAGGGTAACAGGCTTCTACAGAAAATTCTGATCAGCTCTTGGTCCTTTGGCCTTGTCTGGACCATGAATAGCTTTGTTCTCCACCTCCTATAATAGTCTGAGAAATTTTCATCCTTTTCCTGCTTCAAACTCTCCAAGTCACGCAGGCTGAACTCATCACTGTCATCAGTCTTAAAGTGTCTCAGAAAAGCGGTCTGCAACTTGACCCAATTTCTTTGTGTCTCCATGTCTAGGCCATCATACCATCTTCGATAACTCTTGTGCAGTGTTTGAGGAAACGCCCGTAAGACATCTTCCTCATTATATCGGTTCATTTGGGAAACCTGGAGGAATTCAGACAGATGGGACCGCGGGTCATTGTCTCCCTCAAACACAGTATGCTTGAAAGTCTTGAATGAAGTGGAACTTGAAGGATGCAAGACATATTCAGTTACACGGAAATTAGTGACCGGGTCCTTTTCCTTTGCAACAGACATTTTCTCCACTTTGTCTTTCAGCTCAGCAAGTTGCTTGATTAGATCATTCTCAACTGGGACAGTATCACCGGTAGAGGCCTGACTATCTGAAGCGGGTTCTGGGATTTCCCTCTCCTCAACCACAGGCTAGTTGCTCGATGCGGGAGGAGTCTGATTTTGTGCTCTCTCTTGGGCGAAAGCAGCAGTTATTATCTGAGTAATGGTCCTTATCTGGGCTGGAGAGAATCTGGTCTCATTCACCATGTCATCAGCCATTTCTATCATATCTGAATCAGAAGATGAGTCTGACAAACTTGAACGAATCACAGAACTAACTGGAGTAGGCTCAGGGATTGGGACACTCTGACCAAACGTTGACTAAGGCGCCGGTGCCAAGCTCTCGAAATAATTTCCCGGGAAGGATCAATTCTGACTGATAGATAAAAATGCCTGAGTTAAAGTAGGTCCTGCATGTATGCATGAGAAATAACAGCACATAGAATGGGGAATGCAGTTCTAATGTGCTAATGACCGGTATGGAAATAAGATCTCGATTTCAACGACTGGACCCAAAATTCGGTGTGAATAACATGACAATAACTTATTTTGTATTCAAACATTTCTGGCATTATCTGTCGTCGACCGTTCCTTTTGGATTTTACGGTCGACTATTTTCTCTCAAGTTCCTAACTTTTGCCTTGGAATGGAAAAATTTCCAAGCGGAACATTTTTTGTGTTATTTTTATCTTATTATTATTTTTTGTATCATTACTTTTTGCCTTGGAACATATGGTCCCAAGCAGGATCTCATTTCATTTTGTTACAAATTCTATAATCTCTCACTTATTTTCAGATAATGCGAGAAATGTAAAAATACAAAGGACTTGCAACCCCCTTATAGCTCCCTTTTCTTTTGGGTATAAATTCGCTATAAGTGATTGCATTATATTATTCAAAACGAATTTGAGATCCAGTCTCAAAATCAAGGTCAAACGTCCATACTGGAAATTAGCTCTTATTGATGTATGGCTGAAAAGAAAAATATTACATGGTGCATGAATGTCACAACATATGTACAGTTTATAGCATACAGGGGAACGGGAGTTAGGAAATGCATGCCTTCCAACCTTATTCCTCCCACACACGGATTCCATTGGTATAAATTCCGACATCTGTTTCCTAGGATTTGGTCTAATCTCGACAACCAACAGGGGGTTTTGAGATTGACGATACAAACTCTCGGAAATGAATGCGGCATAATAACAGCAAACAGAATCGGGTGTTACTTAGGGGAAGTAACTAAGGTTTTCAACTACATGCATGGGCTTTAGTCCATTGGGCTTACAAAAGTCTGGGTTCCGCAAACAGGATTCGGGTTTTTATGGGCCTACTCCTTTTGACGCACCTTTAAGGTACTAGGCTTGCGGTTGGTAGTTTTGTTAATTCTCGGATGGATGTACCTAAAACGCGAGGTTTAGGCTGGATCCACCGTCAAAGTTAACAACAGTACCGAAGGGTAATATGGGTAGAAAGTGGTGAGAAAAGAGAAATGCGGTATGAATGCAAGATCCTAGAAAGATAAAGGAAAGCAAATAAACACATACGGACGTTTAGAGTCAATTCCTAATTGCAACCACTTAGTTATTAAAAATAACCGGGGATTAGTGGATGCAGATCCCCAGTGAAGTCGCCAATCTGTTTTCGCCCCGCCCCCGAGCGACGCGAAGAACGCTCGATTTTTAATTTTATTTATTGGAATGGAAAAGGTGATTGTTATTAAGAAAAATGGTGACAAAACCTTTTAGGAACGCGATACCGATAGATCGGTCTTATAAAACATTTTGAGTCGCCACCTATTATTTCGGCAATGGGACCGTTTCCAATTTTATTTTATAAAAGTGACTTCATTTAACCCGATTTTATTTAAGGCCAATTATTTTATAAAAGACTGGTCAAGCGTACCAAGTACGATTCTGGATAAGGGAATTGGGTACGTCGGCCCGTTGGAAGCCGATGCCCGAAAATCGGCCTCTTTTATCCTACAATTTCTAATTTATTTTAATTTAGAAAAGCCAATTTATTTATTTAAACCCAACCCGAGTAAATCGAACCGAGTTCCTATGCGGAAAATTATTTAATCGTCCTAAATAAATCCATTCATTGCATTCATAATCATTCAAACCACATCAATCATTCAACCCATAGCAATTAAAATAATTAAAAGACCCGCTCTTGCCTTATGGTTAAAGGCGGGCCACAAACCGGATTTGAAATACATTCCGTCCAATTAAAATATAATAAACCCTAAAATCCTGTAAACATGCATAATAGAATATTAACCTATTTGATTTGATTAAACCATAATCTGCCCATTATTGATTATTTCTTGAATTATAAAAAAGAAATTAAACATTTATTTAATTACACAGAATAAACAAAATAAAAAAAAATAAAATTATCCTGGATCCCTAGAACAGTCGCGTCACGCAGCTGTTCTATGGAAGAACAGTCGCGTCACGCAGCTGTTCTATGGAAGAACAGTTGCGTGACGGAACTCCTAGTTGCGTGACGCAGCTGTTCGTGACTTTGGTGAAGTTCTCAGATTCGTCAATCATTTATTTAAATCATAATATTCAATAAAAACATAAAAAATGAGATAAAAATATAAGCACGAACAGTTCCGTCACGCGACTAGTCAGGGTAATGTCAACCTCTTTTGGACATGAACAGTTTCGTCACGCAGCTTATAGCTGGGTGACGCAACTGCTCTGGTTCGCAACTACCTTTCAAACTACCTTTTTTACATTTTCTTTTTATCAAAACTTGTTTAATATTACTCAGAAACACTCAATAACGGGCAGAATACTACTTAACCAATATCAAACTACCCAAACACCAACAAAATAGGTATTTAATAAATTAACAACTAAAAATAACAAGAAGAGTTTAGATGATTACCTAACCCTCAGATTTGAGGATTGCACGCGATTTGAATGCCTTAGGAATAGTGTTTCAGGATCCCAGAAATGTTCTTTGCCAAGTTTTAACAAGAAAAACTCTTTTTTCTTTTCTTTTCTCTCTTTTTCTCTTTTTATATGATTTTTTGTTTTTCAATCTAGTTAACCTCTAAGGCCGATCTTCTTCAAGATAACTCAATGGAGTTCTTGCAGAAAACCCTAGCCGCAGTTTAGTTCCTAAAAAACTTTTTCTCTCCAAAATCTCAAAAAAGTCTCGTTTAAGAGATAAAAATGCAGTATTTATATGGGTAGGGCAACAGAACATAGCTACGTCACGCAACTAACAGTTGCGTGACGGACCCGAGAGCTGCGTGACGCAGCTCACTTTTTGGACCGTTGCCACGTATCCACACAAAAAAGCAAAAACCGTTATGCGGGCTTTTCAAGGTGACGTCATCCTGGTTAGAGTTGCATGACACAACTATTAGTGCCATCACGCAACTTATAGCTGCATGACGCAACCCTAGCGCAGGTCAGACTTCCTTGAACTGGTTTAAATCGATTCTTGGTTTAAAGACTTCTGGTTGACCCTGATTCCTTATTCTGTATCCTTGCATCCTCATCGAGTTAGGCGGGGGCATAAAAACACGCGTCAACAATCATTCAACCCATAGCAGTCAAGTTAAAATAATCAAAAGACCCGCTCTTGCCTTATGGTTAAAGGCGGGCCACAAATCAAACCTAAAATACATTTTACCCAATTTAAATTCAAGAAAACCCTAATAAGCCCGAAATCATATACAACAACAAATTAACGTACTTAATTAAACTGCAATCTGCTCTCTATTGTTTGCCTCTTGAATTATAAAAAGAATTGAACATTTATTTGATTGCACAAAATTATTATTTTTTTAAAAAAAGGATAAAAATTATTCTGGAACCCTAGAACAGTCGCGTCACGCAGCTATTCTATGGAAGAACAGTTGAGTGACGGATCCAATAGCTGCGTGACGCAGCTGTTCGTGACTTTGGAAAAACTTTCAGATTCTTCAGTTGTTTATCTCAAATACAAGATTAAGCAAGAAAATAAAAGTGAAATAAAATCATAAACACGAACAGTTCCGTCACGCAACTAATCGGGACAATATAATTACATCTTGGACATGAACAGTTCCGTCACGCAACTTGTAGCTGCGTGACGCAACTGCTCTGGTCCGTAACTACCTTTCAAACAACCCTATTTTCGTTTTCCTTTTATCAAAACTTATTTTAATATAACTCAGAAGCATTCAATAATGGGCAGGGTGCCGTTTAATCAATATCACACTACTAAAACATCAATAAAATAAATAATAACGAATTAATAACTAAAAATACCAAGAAAAGTTTAGAGAATTACCTAACCCTCAGATTGAGGATTGTAAACAATCTGAACGTCTTAAGGAACGAGATTTCAAGGTCCCAGAAGTCTTTTTTTTTACCAAGTTTTAACAAATATCTCCTCTCCTTTTGCTTTTCTCTCTTTTTCTCTTTTTGTGTGATTTTTGTTTTCAATCTAATTAATCTCTAAGGCTGTTTTTCTTCAAGATAACTCAGAAGAGTTTTTGCAGAAAATCTCAGCCGCAAGTGTATTTTTTTTAACCCTTAAAATTCTCTCCCCCAAAATTCTTTTTTGTTTAAGATAAAAACGCAGTATTTATATGGGTAAGGCAACAAGGGATAGCTGCGTGACGCAACTAATAGTTGCGTGACAGACCCGAGAGCTGCGTGACGCAGCTCACTTTCTGGACCGTTGCCACGTATCCAAACAGAATGTAAAACCGTTATGTCGGCTTTCAAGGTGACGTCATCTTAATTGGAGTTGTGTGACGCAACTATCAGTGCTGTCACGCACCTTATAGCTGCGTGACGCAACTCTACTATAAATCAGCCCTCCTCCATTTGGTTTAAATAATCCTTGGGTTTAAAGACTTCTGGTCAACCATGATCCCTCATTCCGCGTCATCATATCCTCATCGGGTTAGGCGGGGGCATAAAGACACGCGTCAACAAACCTCCATTCTTATATCTCCCATACACGATTCATGGTAGAAAGTTAATTTAATTCCCTAGGTCAAAGTGCTTGGGCCTATAAATCATCATGGGGTTTTGGATCGATGTCTTTTGCATTTATTTGGATGAGTGACACATCATTAATTTATTATGGTAGTCCTAAGGGAAGGCTAGGGTCATTCACATGAGCTTTGGTCGGGTTAAATAAGTCTTGGGTTCCATAAGCGAGAATTGGTTGTTTTCTCCCATTGAGCTTTGTGTCTAAGCCAATGGTGATAAGAGATTGTGCCAATTCTTTTGATATACTAAAAGGTACAAGGCTTATGGGTGATGTATATTAGTGGCAGATCCCAATAGTCAAGTAGAGTGAAAAGACCATATCCCCCAATATCACCTTTAGGGTTTTGGGTAGAAAAGAGATTAAGAAGAGAATAATGCATGAATGCCATGTATATATACAAAAACATAAACTCAATTTCAAGTTAATAACATTATCAATAATTGCCAATAATAGGACAACATCGGAGTCAACTCCTCATTCGAACCCAAAAACTGAGAACCAGATATTTTCGATTTGATCCTCAGCAGAGTCACCAGACTGAGGACGATTTATTTTTTGGTAAGGGTAAAAAGCCAAAAATGGGCTTGGTTCTTTTTAATTTATTAAATTGATTTTCTTTTGTTAGACCCATTTGTTAATCCTAAAAAAAGGTGATCCTTTTTTAAAAGGGATTTTGAAGACGGCTCTTACTTTGGTAAGAGTTTTGATTTGGAGTAGCCACCCTCTTTAAGGAAAATATCATGAATTAATCAATTCTTTGGAATTGACTAATTTAATTTTAACCAAAAACTGGGTAAGGGAGTTTGGTACAGTCACAGTAAGGTGTTAGGCTCCCAAACTGCTCGGTTAGAAACTGGCCTCCTTTGTTGTCCATTCATTCACAGTATTTGATAATATATGATTAACTCTAATTAAGGTGTAAAGCATTTTTATGCATTTTTGAAAATGAGGGCAAGCATGTATATTATTACATACATAAAGCATAATAAAATCATCTAAAGAAAGAGGAAGGAGAAAGAGTTACAACCAATCTCCTAATTGTACAATCTACCCTTAATCCCCTAGTAAAATTTCCCAAACCCAATAATATTACAAATAAGTAATTTAATAGGACCCATTAAGGCCCTTTACATAAATCTGATCATGAATAAAGCATTAATTTAAACATAAAGTGTAAAACAACAACCATAACAAACATGTAAACATACAAGCCAATAAACAAGCCAATAATGTCAAGAAATCAACACAAAAGTTAGGAAAGTTAATGAATGTTGGTTAGCATAATGAATAGTGGTGTAACAATGGAAAAGCATAAAGTAAATGGCTTTGAATTTAAATGACAGAATCTAAATGAATTGGAAAGAAAATGGCAAAAGAATAAGGGATTATTATTTAACTTAGAATAGGATTTGACTTCAAGAATTTGTTGTTCATCATGAATGATGAACAACTATGACTCTTACTACCCATTTCCCATTCTTTATTTGCTTATCCGGGCAAAAGATGAGTTTCATTCACACTTTAAGCAAAGATGCTTAATACTTGACTCAATTGGATCCCGGAATTAAAGCTGTGTTAGTGATTTAATGCTTCTAAGATTCTGAAATGAAGACCTGGGTGCCACTAGAAGGGGCATGAGCCATACGTAGCAGCATGCGGGTCTTACCCTGATCAGAAATTAGAGAAACTAAGCCTCAGGATGTTATCTGTGAAGATGTAGCGCACACCATTACTTGTGGCACCTACCATAGATAGTGGCTTGTGCCACTTGTTCTCTTAGTGTGCCACTTCAACATAGACTGGCCTTTTTTGGTTGATCATGGGTTTCCCTTACAATAAGGCTTAAGATTGATGATCTGGGTCACCAAAGAAAAGAAAAGGATGAAGAATAAAGATTTAGACTCTCAGTTTACTTTATTTGAAGCAAAACTCGAGATTGGATTGAAAATGGTAAGAAATACCCAACAACTTTATTTTTGGATAAATGATCTGAGATTTATTTGATTGATTAGTATTTAGAGAAGGATTAGTTACAAACCCACTGAAGTTCTTGAAATAAATCTATTCTCTCTTAAGGTAAATGTATAAAACTTATTATCGATTTAGATTAAGAGATTTTAAGAAACAAAATTCAAGAGTTTCGTTAGGCAACCATTCTTCCTCCTGCATTTGCCTAGACCCTTGGTCTATTTATAGGAAAATGAGTAAGTCAATAAACTTACCTTCTTTCATAGCCGGGTTTGTAACAGCTGATTCGCAATGCCACTGTTGGCCCCGAAATGGGCCGACCCAATTTTTCACAAAATCAGCCTAAGTGGCATGCAAAACGAGGTAGTGCACCAGGATGCATTATGGGCGTACCCGAGATGCTTCCCAGGCCATGTTTTGATGCTTCCCAAGCTAGGTCACATTTCTTAAACTCGAATTATTGGTCCGAGAATCAAATTTATCAGATATCTCAAAGTCATTTTATCATAAAAAAAGTTATCATCAATGAGTCTTTTTGGGACAAAAATTGAGCGTCTATAGTAAACAAGTTAGGTATGGTCATGAGAAGATATTAGGCACTCGAACCGCCTAGTTAGAAACCAGGCTCCATCATTTGTCCATTTATTCACACCTCTTATATCATGATTAACCTTAATTGAGATAGGAAAATGATTTTTAATGCATTTTTGAAATATGGAAAATATGAACATTAATAACCAATCAAAGCATAAAATTGAAATCATCCAAAGAAAGGGGGAGGAGAAAAGAGTTACAAACTAATAACCTAATCTTACAATCTACCCTCAATCCCTTTAGAATTTTTCAATCCAATAAATTATTGTACGAACAATTAATAGGGTTTATTATGAACCCTATACATCATGCCCATAAATATTAAATGAATAAAAGAAACAAAACACAAATAAATACAAACATTCATAGAGCATTATTCACAATAATAGACAATCATAACAATTAACATAATGAAAACTTAAATGTTAGAATGATCAAATGAACAAATCATGAGTTAAGAGAGTTAGCACAATAATAAATAAGAAGCATAAGTGTAAAGTGCTTAAAAATGTAAATGATCGTAATTTAAAGTGCATAAAGGTAAAAGACAATAAATTAAAAATCATTAATTTAAGGTTATCTCAAGAATTGGGTTCAAGAATTTGATGTTTATCATGGATAGAACAAATATGACTATCACTACCCATTTCTTATTTTTATTTATTTAGCCAAGCCAAAATGAGTCTTATACACAATAAAAGCAAAGATGCTTAATGCTTGACTCTTATGGTTCCCAAAATCACAGTCAGATTATTAATTTAATGCATTAGAGGTTTTTTCAATGAAGACCAGTGCGTCGCTAGAAATGGCGTGCGCACCTTACTCTGTTTAGAAAACCCAAAAAATTATTTCATGGCTATTTGGAGGCTAAAAGTGGCGTGCGCCATTATGTGTGGCTTGGCGCCATGGACTAGTGGCATGCACCACTACTAGCACAGTTAGAACTACTTGGTTGATCATTGGTTTTCATCACAACCATTGAAGAATAAGTGATTTGATTCACCAAAAAGAGGAAAACAAGAGGTAAATAGCTTAAGGACTCTCAAATGTTACCTTGTTTTGAATACATCACAAAGATCTAGATGAAATATTCAAGAACACCCAAGAAGCTTTGATCCTTGATCAACAATTCGAGATTCAGAAAACAAGTGAGTGTTTGTTGGTGATTGATCATGAAAACTCAAAGAAGTTTTGTGAAATGATTGATTGGTCTATTTGATTCAAGCTATAACACTTCTTCTAGTTCAAATCTAGAGTGAGAAATGACTTTTCAAAAAGTTTACCTTGTAATAAAAAACTAACCCTAAACCCACTAACCTTTTGGCCTATTTATGGTATGCCTCAGCCCAATTAGCTGCACACCGATCCAAACCTAAGTTTGGATCATGACATGTGTATTTATATTTTGATTCTAACAAATTAAAAACTATTGAATCTCATTATTAATATCTTCAATTTAACATTATGCATTTCAACATTTTTAAACATAATTATATAATGTCGGTCGATATATAACTATATGTTATCGGCCAATAACTATATATATTATCGTGCATCCATTTAATTTATTTAGTTATATTTTCATATTTTTATTTATATTTTTAATATTAGATTATATTTTGATAGTTTCTATGGAGAAAATAAATAATAAATATTATTTAACCAACTACTTTAGAAAAAAGTGTCAATTGTCCTGTAACGCCCCATTTTTTTTCCTGTGTTTTAATAGTAGTTTACCGGTCTGTGAATAGTACCACCGGTCGGGAAGTTGGTATTATTTTTTGTCCGAAAAATTACTATTTATCTTTTATATTTTATTTAACATTTTTGGAGCATGTATGCATGGTTTTTATGGGTAGAAAGTAAGTAAGGAATATTTTTGGAGAATTTAGATATTTAGTGAATAGTGAATTATGGTGTTATATTAAGTAAGGAAATTTGAGCAATTTTTTTTTTTTATGGAGGAAAATTGAGGAATTATTTTTAGGGAATAAATTAGAGACTTTTGTGGAGATAAATAATATTTTGAAGAAATTTAATTGGAGAATATTTGGAGAGAAGACCAAAATACCCTCCAATTTGGAGAAAAGACCAAAATACCCCCTTAGTTGCTTTAATAAAGCAACTATCAATTATTGAGCACCAACTTTTGCCTTCTTCTTCTCCATACACCTTTCCTTTTTCTTCTTCTTCTTCTTCTTCTTCTTCTTCTTCTTAAATTCCTACTTAGTAAACACCCATCCAACTTGATTTAAGGCATAAATCTTAGAGAGTGAAGCTAGAGAAGTAATCTTTGGTGACTAATTTCAAGGCATTTGGTGATTTTCCTACTTGGGTCAAGTAAGTGATTTTATGATAAGTGAATTATTTTTGGATTTAGAGTTGTCTTTTAGCATATACATGCTTAATCATGCTCCAATTACTTCTTTTCTTTGTTTTCTTTGTTTGATTTTGAGTTTCTTCCATGTAGAGGGTGGAGAGCCTTCTAATAAGGATAAAGGCAAAACCAAAGCTTGAGAAGCTTTGATTAAAGCTTGTTAAAGCTTGTTTTGAAGGTTAGTGTTCATAAACACACTTACCTTACTCAAATTTTGATTTTGTGCCTTTATGCTATTATGTGTATATTTTGAGATTTTGTATGAAATGATTGGTTTGTTGAATTTTGGTTGCCATTACATGCTCTTGGATGATGTTTGATGAGTATTTATGTTGTGGTAGACATTTCTACCTTGTATCTTTGTGGTTCATGTTCCTTTCATGGCTCAAGTAAACTGAAATTGGGAAAAACGAGATTTTGAGTGAGATTTAGGACCATTTTTCGGTCCTTTCTAGTTTCCATTTGTGTCTAAGTCCTTCATAAAAGTTGTAGGTCTATCTCTTAGCTTTCCAACCCATCCTCTTGTGTCCAATTTGGAGATATATAACTCAACTTATGGCTGAAACACCCAAACTGACTCTGTTTGTGTCGGGCCACATGCATCATTGACTTTAGTGCCCATTTTGACCACTATAATGATAAGATTAGGTTCTGAGTTCTTCATAAACGTTGTTGCCCTGTGTCTTGAGAATTCCCTCGTTCTGGATTGGTTTAATTTGAGTGTGGGGTTTAGTAGGAATTCAAGAAACAATGGACTTGGTTCTGCTGAATCAGGTCTGGTCTGTCAGTCTGTGTTCCTAGCTTTGTTTTGTTATCTTCCATATTGATCTGGGCTGTGATCCCTTCATAACATTTGTAGGATTTTGTCTTAGCTTTCTAACGACTCTAATTTCATTTAATTTGGAGACCCATAGCTCCGGTTATGTTTTAAAAACACAGCAAAGGTCCATGTTATTTTTATGCTGGAAATTTTCTACGTTAAGTCATTTTGTTTAAGTATGAGAATTTTTATGAATTACTTAAGTTTAAATTAAGTTTTTATTATGAGAAGACTAAAGAAAATGAATTTTATGAGAAATGTTTTTGGGCTCTAATATACTTGGTGTGAATTTGATGCATGATTTGATTTTATTATGTATGATGAGCATGCTCGGCATTTGATGCCATTATGATAAGAAGCTATGATCATATGCTAGGCACGTGGATGTCTTATATTAGGGCGGACATTCTCTATATGTTATAAAAAGGTTGGCGACCTAAGGCCATTATGAATAAGCTATGAAAACTTATCTGCTTCTTTTTCTCCTAAGTGTATGTGAGCCCTTATACAATATTTTTAAGGAAGTGAAATAAATGAGATCATATTATGTTAATAACTCTTAATTTACCACAACTTATTTATGATATCAAATGAATTTCTAAAGCATGATGTGTTGGTGTGCATATGTACTGCATGTTCAAATTTAATGATTTTATGTATATAAATGATTGTTTTTAAGTATGTTGTCATCACAACATTGGTTTGTTGTGTTTTATGAGCACCGCTGAGTTTTATACTCAGCGCGTTGATTTTATCACGCGCAGGTTGGAGATTGTGCTTGCTGCTTAAAGACCTGAAGAGTAGCATCAGAGTTGAAGAGATCTTTTGGTAGTTGATTAGTATTTTATGTAACTAAAAATTATGGCATGTATAAGTATTACATTTCTGGAGACTGTATTATTTCATTTATAACTTAAGCATGTTATTGTAAATTATTTTGGTGTATATATATTGGGAGATAAACTTGGACTTATTTAATGGTTAGAACATTAGAAGTTGATATATTTAAATGAATGTATTGAAGTGATGAATATTATAATGTTATTGAGAAACTATGGAGTTATGAAATTATAGAAGTGCTATTGTGTTGTTATTGGAGTTTGATGGGGTTTGGAGTTTGAATTTGGGAGTGCTTTGTATTCATATGTTTGGCAACTTCTATTTTTAGGGGAAACTCTTGCAGTTTTTCTGTAGGATTCTCCCAAATCATTTTCAAAATAGAATACTATCACTTGCTAAACTTGTGAATACTAAGTCACTTCTAATTCATAATATGATTGTTTGACTTATATGTAGGTTAGGACGGTGCCTCTGGCACCGAATGTGGCATCCACCGTCGGGTCTTTCGGGATCGGGCGGCGGGTGTTACATGTCCGTTTTTTTTTTTTTTTTTTTTTTTTTTTGAAATTCTTCTAAATTGACCTCCTTGACCCTTTTATTATATTTTATTATGTATTAACCTTAGAATTTCTTTTTATATCTGCACTGTATTTAACCAACCTTATGATAAAGCAATTGGCATATAGTAATTCCTATGTATTTAAGCTCAATCAATCTAGTCTTATAAGAATAAAATTTGCTTTCAGTTTATTATTAAAAGAATAAGCATCAACTCTTCATTAGATTTTGCACACTTAAGTGCTGATAAAATAGCAATACAAATAGACGAGTTATGTTTATTTCTTTATAGAAACTTTAGGAAATAATAATTTAAACATATAACAATCAATTATTGAGATAAATTTATAGGCTACTATAATTTGAAGAGCAATAATATTGAATGAAAATTATATTTCATTTTTATTGCAATGTGCATTTTAAATTTTTCATAATGATTTTGTATATGAAAATTAAACAATATAATTTATAATTTATAATTTATATTTTAAGGCAATAATATTTTCAGACCGTAGTTTGTTAATGTCATTGCGAGGATATTTTTATAATACCAAATTGAATTCTTTACCTTATTAACTTAAAGGAGACCTAATGTTTGGTATTCTTAAGGTATGTGAAATTTTGCTTCTTTTAGGCACCGTTAAATGCTTTATTTACCTTCAAAAATACAAAAGAATTTTTAAGGCTTTTAATTAAAAAAAATGAAAATAATTACTAAAGTTTCAATTGAACAACAAATGACTCAGCAAAAGAAAGCTGTACAAATGTAGATGACAGAAATAGAATAAGATAGCCAAAGTTTTGCATTTTGGATCAACAAAAAATTTCTTGTTATCATAAGAGCTTTAAAGTTACAATTTCAATCCAATGTTTTCTCCTGTTTTATACACTCTTAGGGTCTATTCTTTCCTGAATTCTTTTCCATTTTGTTCCAATTGTCATGGTAGATTTCACGTTTCTATATTACCTATTATTATTATCATACAATTTTGCATGTTAATTTTATATTTTAATCTTCAAAATGAATTGATAGATATTCTATAATGACAAGTATGTAATGTTAATCATGTATATTAGAAATGTATGGTTTCCTTCCATTTGCATATAGTCTGTAATCCATTTAAATTTGTGATTTAATAGATAAATTAAAGTTCACAAATATTTATGTAAAAATATCCAACTTGCAAATTTAACATATTTTTATTAGTTTTAACAATTGGATTTCATGTCTTTTTTTTGTTTCATGTTTTATTTCTAATGAAAAGTCAATTTAGACAACACTATTGACTTTCAAAGGATTTTAATAAGAGGAATTCACAATTGCATTCTATTCATAGGAATTCCGAAAACAAAACCTGAACATGGAACCTACAAACTCTAGTTTGGGCATACCTTTTCCTAAAATCACCCTAACTTAACAATGCAACACCGAAAATAAAGCGGCCATCTCATCAAAAACACCACAAACCCCATTTTCCTCTTTTTCTCTCTCACATCCTTTCCTCCTCTCTCTCCAATCACTCTCTCCTCTCTCTCTCTCTCTCTCTCTAATCCAAAAACATATTGTAACTATACACCAGCCTAGTTTCCCCGCCGGTTGGGAATTGGGGAGAGAAAATTATCTATCTCTTCTCTCCCCCATCCCTCCGACCGCCCATGTTTTTTCTTCGCAACTTTTCATGCATTTTTCAATTCTCTCTCTCAAGTTACCGCCATCATTATTTCCACCATTGCTACCACCATATTCATTGCATGTAATTGTTTTTAATATCTTCTATTATTATCATTATCATTATCATTATCACTATCGTTATCATTATCATTGTCACCATCAACATCATATATTGTAGGAATATTACATGCTATGATTGACGTTTCTTCCTCGCCAACTCATGACTCCATCTTCGACTCAGCCACCCTTTGTTGCATAAGCGTTCTCCTCCTTCTATCTCTTATTTCACATGCTTTCGTCTTTCATCTCCGCCTTCAATCGCGCAATGCACAACATTTACGAAGATTTAACTCTCTTTGGATTGTTCGCTTCCTTCTTGTCACATTTATCACCTTTTGGGCTTCCTCCGAACTCCTTCGCTTATCCTTCTTTCGTCGAAGATATCTTTTCCCTTTCTTGCCTTCTTTATCCTTAACTGAACAAGCCAACTTTTGCAAAATCCATGTGGTCGTTTCATTAGGATTCTTTGAGCCCGGTTTCCTTGTAACACAATTATTTCTGGTTAATGTATCAATAGAAAAAAAAACCCCACGTTGTTCTTGGGCTGTTGTTTTTATCTTGGCTAATTGTTTTCCTGTTCTTTTCATGCAAGTTCTGCTTATCTTTTTTTCAGGAATACAATTGTCGTTGCCGGAGATATTTCATAGAAGTTCAATGGTTTCAAAAAATGATCTTGGTGACGATATGGTATTATGTACATATCCTTTAATGAGTTCTATTATATTTGGAGCTTTTGGGATTTGGTATGTAGCAGGATTTTCATTATCATGCTTCAAGGTGGTAACTATTGTCATTAATAAAGGGTTAAGGATTCGAATTTATATTCTAGCTTTTTCTGTTCTTTCAATGCTACCGTTAAAAATTATCTTTCTTAGCTTGTCAACCTTGTGGGAGCCAGACCAATTACCCTATGCTGCCTTTTCATTTCTTGTGTTTCTAAGCACAGTGGTTATTGCTGCCGTAGGGGAGGGCATTTTGGTAATTAAACCCATAGTTGATTCATTAGCTGCCGGAGAAGATGCTGCTTCGGCTGCTTGTGAGCAATCATTAACATCGGACGAGGGACAGACAGAAACATTGAACTCAAATGTACATGTATGAAATGTTATGGACATAATTCATGAAGGAAATAACAATCGATTAAAGTGCAAGTTGGATCATGTGGATGGCCTTAGTTTGTTGTTTGCTACATATGGTTTTGCCCTCTTAATCAGATTTGTAACATAAGTATACACCTTTTTTGTGTTTAGAATTTTTATTTTTATTTCTTTTTCTTGGCTTCAAATTTAATCCCGAACAAGAAAAATTTTGAAAAAAAAACGAAAAGAAAAAGAAAAAGAGCAATATGTTACAACTAAATTCTTTTTCTTCTTCATTATATGTTTACTTCCTAGGCTATGATGAACATGCCATTATCTTCATCTTGTAAATATGATCAGAGTTTGATTTTTGAAACGGAAATCATCTTTTTTTTTTTTATAAGTATGTGCCAGAAAAATTTGTTAAATCTAAAGCACTAGAGAGATGTGCACATGATTATGCATTTGTCTATATTGAATGTTAGGGAATTCAATATCCAAATTATTAGCAAAATAAGCAAATATCTATAAAAAAAATCATCATATATATCATGGAGTTTTCTTGATTACTGACATGGTGAAAATTCTCTAAAATTTCATCATTTCCTTTTTAGTTTCTTGAGAAAATTTTGCCTTTATTAAACCTTTGAAATTTAATTATTTCCTTTTAATATTTTTACCTAAAAAAATTTTACCTTTATTAAACTTCTGAAATTTAATTGTTTCCTTTTAATAACTTTTTGTTCAACTTCCCATATTTGTTAAACATTATAAATTTAATTTTTCAAATTTAATAATCTTGATTACAACTTCACATTTCTATATTTCTTATACATTTCAAATTTAATTTTTTAATTTAATAATCATCATTATAATTTAAAATAAAGCATAAATTTATATTATTATCCATCATTCATCTTCTTAACTCAATCTTTCGGAATTTTTCATCCCTTTTCGCTATGGAATGAGTTTATTGTAATTCTTCTTTTAGATTGCCAATTTACCATAGCCTAAAGAAATCTAGAAGAGAGTTCTTCCAATGAGATGAAAAAGTTTTCATCTCTCAGCCGATTAACATTCAAGATAAGATTATGAGTAATTTCATTTTTTTTTTTTTTGATTTGTTAGGTCATGATTTTTAGGTTTTGAGTAAATAATATGGATACAAGTTTTGTTTTCCTTCTCATAAAAAGTTAAATGTTTTCAAATTCCATAATATTTGGAATCTTTAAATTCACTTTATGGTTTGTATTGACTGCAGTTACATGATCAAAAGTAAGCCGAATTTATCATGACAGGCTACTTATGTATTTTTTTTTTTTTTTTGATTTAAAATGTGAAGAATTAGGTCGATATAGAATTAGTGGTTTTAGCTTTTAAATATTATATATTTCTTTAAGAGATTAAAATTTCAGATACTTATATATTATATATAATTAGAAAGTCTATGACTCTCTTTTTATTGACTATCCTATATTTTTTTTTATAAAATTTTAAATTTCTTTTTAATTTGGTTGAACTCAACTTGATTTTTTACTTCAGCTTTTTCAGTTTATTGCCAATTAAAAAGAAGAATATAGTGACGTTTCATTATGTTCTTTGTGTTGTTCGCTTACTTTTGTGTTTTACCAATTCTCTTTCATCTTGTATTTATTTAATTTAATTTCATTTTGTTTTGTTTATGTTTTCAGAGATTGAAGTATGTGTGATTGAAGAGGATTTAAATAAGTTTTGTGCAATGATGAACTCACTATTATGTTTTAATATTTTTTAGTTGCATACTCTCAATTAAATTAAATCTCTACAAAAACCAGAATTCAAGTATCTAAATTATTTTAAACAGTCTACAAATCCACTTTTTTTTTTTTTTGATAATAATTCAAGTCATTTTTTCTAAAACATAATTTTTTATAATTTCCTTAAACACACATATCTTATACATAAAATGAAAAATATAAGAATTACACGGCTTCGAAGCGTGGGAATCATTATATATATATATATATATAAAGGAGAATCATTGATTTTTGTTGAGTGTTGACGTGACAATTCCTTTTAAGAAAGAGACTCCCTAATACTTGAGTATTTGTATTTAACTAACTAATTTGAGGAAAAAATTATAGGTTTTCGAAGAAATAATATGCTTCTCACTAAAAATTTTTTGTCTAATTTATAGTTTTTATGAGAGAGTTTCAAATGCAATAACTTTTGATATTCTTCTTATTAATTTTTTATGAGTTTGCTAAGCATTTCAACTTTAAAACTAGGCATATTATCGTTAAACTTAAAAACAAAAAATGTGTCTTCTTAAAATTCAAACGGCTTCCCCTTCTAAATAATGATTTGTTCATAAATTGGCTTAAAATAATATTGTATAAAACAAAAAATTTTGAAAAATAAAAATATGGGAAAACAATATATTATCAAAAAAATATATAATATATGAATTGCAATAAATAAAATAATAGCTTCCATACCTCTTATCTAATTTTTTCTTTTAAATTTGTTTACTTATATTTCTTACTTATAATTCAAAATTTTTCAAATTTATTTATGTACGCATTTCTATGGGTCAAGTTATTATCTAAGAGGATATAAGTTTTCGCTAATTTTTCCATCAATATTTCAAGTTTATACAACAATATGCTTTCATTATTTCAATTGGCCACATATAAATACTATATTAGCATTCTTTTTCCTTCAAGTTTATTCCATGAATAACTCACTATTAGTTAAAATAAAAATTTTCAATTTCACATGATACATTTAAATCATACTCTCTATGCATTGTATACACTTTAAATAAATATACTACATGGTCGTGCAAAGTGTGAAAAACCGCCTAGTATCTATATAAAAGCTCAAACAAATTTACTTATGTAGTATAATATTAAGAATCTTAGTTGCTTATATGACATTTTCTTTTTTTTTTTTTAATTTTGTTAATTTTTTATTTAATTATCTAGTATGAAAAATTTAAATTATAAAACTCTTCATTCTCTTTTTAAATAAGTAATAACTGACAAGGCAAATTCGTCAATCGTAACAAATAATAAAGAATGACTAGAGTATCGTTTCCACGAGGATTATATACCAAGTACAAAAATTGTATTAACCTACTATTATGTAAACGACAATAAGAATAATAATTGTAAAAATAAAAAAAAAAACAAAATAAAGCAATACATAAGAAATCAAGCAAGTGATTGTTGAAAGAAATCAAAGTTTAAAGATTACTAGGGATTTTGACTTCACTTAATTCTATTCAGTTTATACTATTAGTTTGATAATCAATTTTAATTATGAAACAAGGAGAAATAACCGTAAAATCACTAATAAGCTCTCTCGATGTTTTATTAGCTATTTTAACTCAATTCAATCACCCATCTGTCAATGGGGCAACCAAACATAGATTAAATTATTAAATTCTTGTGATTATTTAGGAATCCACAAATTATGGCCTTTTATTCTATGAAAACCTCCCATGAGCCAAACCATCTAGCTCTCGTATCAAGTTATTATTCCCATGAAATTTATTACCTTATTCATATTGAAAACCTTTCTCTCCACAGTGATTAATGAAATAGATCAATTCAGGAGAGAAACTCTGCCTGGAAGCATTAAGATCAGTAATAAGTTTTATTTGAGTAAAGAAAATTAAATCTAATATTATAAACTGGAAATGAATTTAATCTACATCATATCCTTAGTAAAAAGATTTAGTTCGACATAGTGAACAAATTAAACTCAATTGAACTTGTAAATAATCCTATAATAAATAATAAAAAAGAAAAGAGTTTATAAATAAAAATTAGTCGACGATAGGCTTGAGCAGCTTCCTTGAATCTTGACACCAACTTGAATACTTGAAATCTTAAAGTGAGAGAAACTATGTAGACAACAATAGAACAAAAGATAATGAATATACAATGAATAACCCCGTCTCAATTTTGTAGAGATCTCTCCTTATATAGACTTCACAAGGCTTCTTTGAGTCTAATTAGTAAAACCACCTAACTTGTCGAGGAAGAAATAGAATTACAATAGGAAACAATTAAATTTTGTATTTCTTCCCAATTAGGTGTCCAAGTTGATCAATTGGGATGAAACTCGAATTAGGTAATTAGCTTTATGGTCCCCATTCATCATATTTGATAATTGGCAATTTCCTAATTAAAATCCTACAAAAACCTTCTAAAACAAGATCAAAACAACAAAGGAAGCCAAAATTAAGAATTAAATAAAAATATAAATAAAACTAAATAAAAATTAATTAAACTAATTAAAACACTAAAACTCCTAATTAAAACTATATTAAAAAATACTATAAAAATAACACCTATCAAGATTTTCCAAACTTAAGCCATTGCTTGTCCTCTAGCAACAAAATTAAAAGCAAAATACAAACTAAACAAACTAAAAAAGCTAGCTTAATATGGATGGAAACAATTATTCATAATCTCGAATATCAAAAATTATTAACATGGGAATAAATCAAATGTTTTCTATACTAATTATTTTCTTGCAAAAATTCAATTTTCAACAAAACACATTTTTTAATTTAAACACGAGTTAATAAGTTCTTCAATACCAATAATTGTTCAAATTATGACAAATAGAATATGAATTTTTAAAAATTATTAACCTTTAAATAAGATGATGATAACTATAATTTCAATATTCCCATAGGCAAATGTAATCATCCCTTCTTCACAATTGAACTGCATACAATTAAAAAGATTAAAAGGTCTTTAATTAGGTTACAATGGGTTTTAGAGGTATAATTTAGCTAAACAAGGAAAAATGATAAAATGATAGACAAAAAGCACAAATAATGCATAATCTAAAGGTTTTTATCACATCAAAACTTTTTTTTTTTTTTTTAAAGAGAGATTATTATGGAATAAATTTACTAGCACAACATTAGAAAACATTTGGTAAGGATTATTCTTCTTAATATTAATATTTTGATAACAACTTCATTGCTATAATTCCCCAACATTGAATTTGGATTTTTTTTTTTTTTATTTCATGGGGTGATCTTTTTTTTTTTTATTCCTCTTTAATTGCTAGGATTAATGAATTAACTCTCCTTTTTATTCTTTTTCTATATGTTTTAATGTAGTTAAATCTCATAATTATAAATTATTGTACTTAGTGTAAGTATTTGAACTTGATTTAATGGCTAGGTTAAACAAAAGGTACAACAATAAAATTTGGATATAGGCTTCAAATTGGTAAGGTCATAATTTAATTTAGGCTGGCTAGGCTAAATATGAAGTTCAACAAAGAATGCTTAAATAATTTCTTTCTAAATATACGCATTTGAAATTTTGCCTCGAAGGGAGATCTAATTTATTCTAGGAAAGCCAATGTTAAATAAATTTTGATTAAAGCATATCTACATACTAAAAAAATCACAAAAATTGGTGTTCATGACCTTAAAAATAAATAGTTAAACCAATAAATAATGTTAAGTCAAAAATTAAAATTTAACCTCTTAAGCTACTAGCTTCGAAAAACAATTAAATTCATTACAAGTTAATAAATTATGATAATTTCCAAACTTGCTTATAATTATTCAAACCATATTAAGCTAATAAAAACAAAAAAAAAAAACAAAATAAAAAACTTAAAATTTTAACTAAAATTTCCTTCCCCAACTTAGTTTTGCATATTGTTCCCAATGTGTGCAAAAATAAAACTAATTCCCCAAATTTATCATATATTAACAAAACAAGGTGAAAAATAAAATAGAATTGAAAACACCTTACCACCATTGTATTGAAAAATGCAATAAAATTTAAGGAAGCGAAGCGCATTAGATCCAAATGCAAAATTCTAAAAGTGAAAAGGAACTAAAGTAATATAAAAGAAAAAAATTAAAATTAAAATTAATAGTGAAAAAAAAACAAAACAAAAAATAATTATAATAATAGTCATAAATAATAGAAAAGAAAAATAGAAACAAAGGACGATTTTTCCAAAATGAAAAGAATAACATAAAAAAATTAAGAAATAAGTAAAAGAAAATGAGATATATATAACTGGTCTATACACGCAGATAACTGAATAATTAAAATATCCACAATAGTTCAACGTTTAGCATACTCATATTAATACAAGATTAGAATCATCTTAGTCATATAACTGCGGAGTACAACAACAAGCAAATATAAATAAGCTCTTATACGTATAGCTACATAATTTTAAATAACTGTTTAATTTAAAGATTACTTTTCTAGCTCTGCGATGAAGGAAGTAGAGCTTTAACTAGGACGATAGAGAATTTACTTCCTAAAAAAATTAAATAAAAGAGAAGTTGGTTTTTATAACTTAGAGAATAATGTGTAACATAGGCATTCACATGAAATGCTTCCTCAAAAACTAAAATCAACAATCATTTAGTCAAACACATGGCACAATATCAGCACCCACATATAAATACACCTTCACATAATTGAACAAGTGGAGTGGAGATTGGTCTGTGGGTCACCGAAACCCCCAATGAGCCTTCCTCACACATGGCCTGTCCTCTCATGATGTGTGCACCAGGGAGCCGATCCCCATACATGGCTGATTAGTCTAATTCTCTCATTTTTTTTTTTCCATTTACAAAGTAGACTTTTAACCAAACTTGGATCATATTTTAACTATTATTTATATCTTTCTTCTCCATTTCAATCACAAAGAACTAAATTCTATGATTAAACCTCGTGTTAGGCAAGAATACTGGTAATTTTGCATCAACTTGAGGTTAATTAAATTCATCCATTCTCAACTTCTTTACACGTCTTAAATCTCAATTGACCTTGATCATTCTATACCAAGTTAGGGTTTTAATGTACAAGCATATGCTAATGCATCCATATCTTTACCCTTGTCCACATTTCGACTATCATTACATAAAATTCTACTTTATTTTGGTATAAAAGGCTAAATTCCATGACTACGACATAGAGATTCTAAGTTTGCATCGTTCATTAAGAAGAATACAACTAACGAGCTAAAATTGATATGAAAATGTAAGGAGACATTAATCTCTAGCTTATCCCAAGAAAACCCATGGAATCACCACTTTTAGCTACTGCCATTCTAGGAGGAAGCCAAATTCCTATTCAAAATTTATAACTCATACGCTAAATTATTTAATATACAATAAGAAATTTATATAACGTACTATTTCTCATCCTATTATTATTAACACTCATACATTTGAATAATAAGGCTGCTGTCAATTCAGGAAAATCAAACTTTCTAATTAAAACTTATAATCTAAATTCTGATTGATTTGTTGCTCATCAAGAGTTTGGAGTATAACATCAATTTCTCCATGACATATCAAGAACTTAAGCAAATAATTAAAATAGTTACTGTCATACTAATAAATCCTTTGTTTCTTTATTAAAAGTATGATATAAACATGGAAACCTACTCACCTCCCTATTGAAATTCAGTTTATAACTTCCATTTACTAATTTAATTAGAATTTTCCCAAGTTAAATCACATGAATAATACCTAAATAACCCTAAGTTCCTTACAAACATGATTCAGACTCAACTCCTACAAATTAATTAAAACAAATCATGCTACATGAAGGAGGGGGTCATAAAACAACTTACCTATTCACAAAACACGACGGAAAAATTAGTTTTCCTACCAAACTATCAAGGTGAAATTTTTCTCTCCAAACTACTGCTGTCACGGAAAATCTGACCAAAATGAAGAAAATGGTGGCCGGGTGAAGTGTTGGCGGCAAGGAGAGGGACACGTAGGACAGTTTTTGGGCTAGTGTCACCGAAAAGTCGAAATGGAAGGTGAAGTCAATGCTATTCGGATCGGAATAGCCATTCCACTTACTGCTGCGTTCTACCCAACCGGAATGGAGAGAGAGAGAGAATGGCAAAGTAAAGCCGGTGGCGAGAAGGAGGTCCAACTGGTCGGGATTTGAGCTCAGGCGATCGAAAATCCATGGGAGGGAGAGGGAGAGGGAGCTGTAGTCGTTGAAGTGGGGAAAGAGGAGAAAAGAATGGGACCCCATGGTAATTTTGGGTTTTCTAGAGCTTTTTAATTGGCTATAGGTCGGTTGGGTTTGATTAGGGTCCGGCTCAAATCATAGGTTTTGAATGATTTTCTACTTGATTTAAGAGCTCTCTATGGGTTTAGGTTGACTTAAATGCTTGGTTTGGTAAATAATATATATGTATATTATATAAAATAATGCTTTTGTTATTTGAATAAAAAAACTATAATATTATTTGCTGAAAATTGATATTTAAATTTTTAAATGAATAAATTTTGAAAAATAAAAATTTAGGTTGTTTCAGAAAGTTGAAAGGAGTATGACTTGATATAACCTAGATGAGAGTTGAAGTTATAGCTGTCATTAATTGATGATTTTTGATTAATTAGAAAATCATGATTTCTAAGAATAAATGAAAATGGAGGAAATGGATATCAAGCTATATATATAGGTTAAGTGTGAATTTGTCAGAATAATTGCTTGAGGTGAACTTATTATGTTTATATAAAATTAATTTTTATGCCAAAACGATCAAAGGTATATAAGTAATCATGATAAGATGAAAGGATTTGGTGCAATATTTAAAAGAGTTGTTTACAAGACATGAAAGATATATGGAGTCGTATGAAATCATCATATTTTTGGGAGTGTGATAGGCTTGATAAATTTTGTTTTGTATTATTTATTAAATCTGCTTGAATAAATGAGCAAGTGGGTATAATGTACATATATAGCATTTGCATGAATCGCATTAAAGTTATCTTGTTGCATTCATGTTTGTAGACTTCTCTCTTGCATCCAAGTGGGTGCTACCACATGAATATGAGTATTACAATACATATGTGTAAGCATTGATGATTTAATGAATGTGAGGACGCTTGATTTTTTGAAAAAAAAAAAAGGAAAATCGAAATGGAACGGGCTTGGTTGTTTTTATTTAATAAATTGATTTTCTTTATTTAATCCATTCGTTAATTCTCGGAAATATAGTTCTCTTACTTTGGGAAGAGTTTTATTGTTTTTGGAGTCGTGACCCTTATTAGGGAAAATTCTCGAATTAGTTGATTCCTTGTAATCGACTAACTCGGTTTTAAATTAGAGACAGGGTTCGGGCGTTAGGTACGATATGGAGGTATTAGGCACCCATATCATCTGGCTAAACTGGACTTCTTGTTGTCCAATGATTCTCAATAATTTAATAATGCAATTAACTAAAAATGAGATATAAAATGATTTTGATGTAACTTTGGAAAACCATGTCAATTGAGCATATTATTGCAGATCATTTAATCAAACATGCAAAGAAAAGGGGAGGAGAAAAAATTACATCCCATGACCTAATAATACAATATACCCTTTAATCCTTCCAAGTTTTCCTATTTCCCAATAATTGTTACAAGTCAGTATAAAATGAGGCCCACTAAGGTCTCTTGCATTTTGCCATAATATAATACGAAAGCAAGATAAAATAACAACATTCATACAATACAAATACAAAATAAACCACAATCTCAGAATCAAAATCATACGTTTACAATCAATAACCATCCATTCATGCAACAAATGATTAAATTATGCATGTTCTAATTTCAATGTTAATAAATAGAAGGTTAGTGTAGTAATAAACATAATATGTTAAGTTAAGGGGCATAAAATTAAAGGACAGAATAATAAAGTGCTTGAAAAGTAAAGGACAGTAATTAAAAAGCAAGAATTTAAAGGATTAAACAAGATTTAAGCTCATGGCCTTGATTTTTTTCATGAATGATGGACAAATGCACTAATCATTGCTCTCAATCTTTTTGTTATGGTTTATTTGATCCATTTATGGATAAAAATGCATCCCAGACCACTTAAGGTTAGGGCTTGTCACTGGATCTCTATTTAAGGCCATTTTATTTAATATTTCACATTCTGATCCTCTAAAACAAAGGGTCAGGAGCTATAGGGAGATGTGGTGTGCACTATAAAGGTTTGACCTGCACCCACGTAGTGGCGCAGGGCCCTTCCCAGATTAGAAAGGCTTCAGACAAGAACACAGTCAAAACAGGGGTTCTGGGTTGATGTGGCGCAACCCACAAGCTTGTGGCACACGCCACACATAGTGGCTTGTGCCACTAGTTTAGGCCGTGCGCCATAGAGGCATAGAGATACCCTGGTGGTTGATCATGGGCTTTCCTCACAACCAGACTCAAAATAGGTGCTTAAAACACCGAAAAAGAAAAGAAAAAGACAAAGAAATGAGTTAGAGGCTCTCAATTATTACCTTTTGATGATTTCCTCAAAGTTTAGTACAAAAGATGGAATGCTAGGTTCTTGATCCAAAAATCCAAGATTGAGGATTGGAGAATGTGTTTTTGGGATTTTTAATTGACTCTTGGGGGTTTTTAGTGATAAAAGAACAATGAATCTTAACTTTGAATAAAGGGGAACACAAGTTTCCTTTGATTTCTTGGTTGAGTTTTCAAAAATCAATGGTTCCCCCACAAGTCCAAAAATCCTCCCTTAAGGCACACACCCGGTACCTATTTATAGGCAAATGAGGGTGGGTGCCCTATTTTAAGGTTGATGTGGCAAAATGTCACTGGCGGGCCCCGTAATAGGGCCGAGCCCATTTTTATTAAATCAGACCGAGTAGCACACAAAATGAGACGGTGCATCGAGAAGTGCACCGGGCAGGCCGGATCCAAACTTATGTAAGAAAAAAGGTGTATCATCATTAAACCTTCTAAGGGCAAAATTTGAGCATCTATTGTTTGCCCCAACTTTGATGATATTTTGCTTTTTAAGCAAAATGTCATCAAAGTGTAAAGTAGACGCGTAAGTAAGAAATACTTACCTGATCTGCGTTCTTTGAATGACTTGAATGGATGAAGTACGCCATTTTGGCAGCTTTGTTGATGTGGATTGCCAGTTGGTGATTGTTAGGCAGGCGAATTATGCCATGGTGATTGTTGACGACTTCTATGGCTCTCTGTGTCAAACGGCAGCTTTGATAAAATGCTATGTGCCAAACGATGGCTTTGATAAAATGCTATGCGCCAAACGGCAGCTTAAGGTTGCCTAGGGGGACTTTAGTTTTGAAATGCTCCATTAGGTAGGTTCTCCTTTGGACGATGAAGAATAGAGGAGATGCGCCATGCTGGTTGTCAGCAGCTTCTGTGACTGTTTGCGCCAAACGATGACTTTGATAAAATGTTGTGCACCAAACGGTGGCTTAAAGTCTAGAATGCTCCACTGGGAAGGTTGTCCTTTGATGGTGAAGAGCAGTGGAGATGCACTATGGTGGTTGTCGGTGGCTTTTGAGATTGTCTGCACCAAACGTCGGCTTTGATAAATGTTGTCCACCAAACGATGGCTTAAAGTCTCCATTGGGGAGGTTGTCCTTTGGAAGGTGAAGAGTGGAGGAGACATGCCATGTTGGTTATCGGCAGCTTCTATGACTTTTTGTGCCTAACGGCGGCTTTGATAAAATGTTGTGCGCCAAACGACGACTTTGGTAAAATGCTGTGCACCAAACGACGGCTTAAAGTCTAGAATGCTCCACTGTGGGAGGTTGTCCTTTGGATGGTGCATCACATGTAACGGCTTTTGGTGCGCCACATGTAACGGCTTTTGGTGCGCCACATGGGACGGCTTTGGGTGCACCAGTTGGGACGGCTTTGGTGCGCCACATAGGATGGTGTGGGTGTGCCACTTGGGATGACTTTGGGTGCCACGGGGGACTTTAATTCTGGAATGCTCCACTTTGGGAGGTACCTATTAAAATGAATTTGCTGACAAAAAAACAGGCCTTTGGCCAATGGTTAGAGTTAAAAATTCATGATTAGGCATTGAAAAGTGTGCTCATTTGAAGAATGAGTTTGCATAAAAATGCATGAATTTATGTGCGCTCATGTGAATTTATGTGACATTCATTTCACTTTCAACCAAACCAAGCAACTTTCCTTTCAAATTCTCTCTTCTCCTCTTTTTTGCTCCTTTTGCAATTGAAACTTATGGCTGCTGAAAATGTTGTGGACTAGCTTCCCGGTGATGCGGTAATCGATCCTGTGAATTGACCTGTGAGCCATGGAATGAAACTTTGGGAATTTATTCTAGACGCAGGGACTGCGATCAACCTGTGGCGTGATCTACCCAGCCACCTTTGCTGGGGCACAATCGAGGTATTTGTATTTTGGAACATTTCCTTGCTTTCTCCTGCATTGTTAAGACTAGAAACATGCAAACATTAGGTTAGAAATTAAAAATTAGGTTGAAATTTACTTTTTTGGGCAAATTTGGGCATTCTTGGGCTGTGGCATATGCCATTGCGTGTGACGTGCACCACTTCCATGCTTTTTTGGCTGCGCTGGATTCTTATGGCGTGCTCCATAGCACTAGTGGCGCACGCCAGTTGAGTAGTGCCTTGCGCCACAACAGCTATGAAACATCTAATTTTTGTCCTTGTTTGTCATTTTCCTTGGTTACCTGCATCAGAAACATAAAAGCATTTGCCTTTGCACTTTATTAGCATACTTACGTGGTTTACTTTACATAAGAGCGCAAAGTGAGGGAAATACGGTGGGAACGCCTACGTGGCCGGTGAGTGGTTCGACTTGCTGCCTGAGTGGGTCCAGGAGAGCATTCGAGAGGCAGGCTTTGGCTGTTTTGTTGACACTCTCTCTACCCTTTGCCTCGGGTACCGGGGTAGACTCTACCCTCCAGTATTCTAGCTCTCATTGACCAGTGGATGGATACCGCTCATACTTTCCATCTTTTGTTGGGCAAGATGACGATCATGCCAATCGATTTTGCTGCTATCACTGGGCTTCCTTTTAGAGGGCATTTTGTCATCTTCGACGATCGGATGAGGACATTGGACTGTTCAGGCTGCAGGCGAGTCTTCGAGCTACTATCGGACTGGAGCCCAACATCTCCGATAAGAGGGTTTGTGTTGACGTGTGTCTTTATGCCCCCACCTAACCCAATGATGATACGAGGACGCAGAATGAAGGGTCACGGATATCCGGATGTCTTTTAATCCAAGGATTTAATTTAGACCAATTTAAATATGTCTGGATTGCATAAGAGTTGCGTCACGCAGCTATTAGGTGCGTGACGGCGTGACGGCACTATCAGTTGCGTCACGTAACTCCAATCTAGGTGAAGTCACCATGAATGCCGACATAACGGTTTTTCATTATGTTTGAGTATGTGGCAACGGTCCAGAAAGTGAGCTGCGTCACGCAGCTATTGGGTCCGTCACGCAGCCGTTAGCTGCATGACGCAGCTATCCCCTGTTGCCCTACCTCTATAAATACATCATTTTATCTCTTATTCGGGAGAAGATTTTTAGGGCGTAAAAAAACATACACTTGCGGCTAGGTTTTTCTCCAGAAACTCTTCTGAGTTCCCTTGAAGAAAAACAGCCATTAGACATCAATTAGGTTAAAACGAAAATCATAAAAAGAAGAAAAAGTAAGAGAGAAAAGAGTGAGTATTAAATCCTTGTGGAAAAAGGCTTCTGGAACCGTTTAACCTTCACTCTTTAAGGCGTTCAAGTTGTTTACAATCTTCAGTCTGAGGGTTAGGTAATTCCCTCAAACCTTTCTTTATGTTTTTAGTAATTTTGTCATTGTTATTTATTTTGTTATTGCTTTAGGAGTTTAATCTTAGTTAAACGGTATTCTGTCCAGTCTTGGTCGTTTTTAGATTTTATGAGAGCATGTTTAAATAAAAGAAAGACGTAAAAAAGTTGTTTAAAAAGTAAGAACGGACCAGAGCAGTTGCGTCACGCAGCCAGTAGATCCGTAACGGAACTGACAGTTGCGTGACGGAACTGTTCATATCCAAAATATCGTTTCTTTAACCAGACTAGTTGCGTCACGCAGCTATCGGATCCGTAACGGATCTGGAGGCTGCGTGACGGAACTGTTCATATTCGCGATTTCACTTTATTTTTAATATATTATTTTTAATTATGGATCTAAAATATACGTTTGACGGATCTAGAATTTCAAGAACAGTTAGGTCACGGGACTACTAGTTCCGTCACACAACTGTTCTTCCAAAGACAGCTGCGTGACGCAACTGTTCTGGGGTTCCAGAAACGATTTTTGTCCTTTTTAAAAAAAAAAAAAAAATTTTCACTCAAAAAAATAATAAAATTTAATTCTTTTAATAAATCCGAAGACAACCAATTGTGGACAGATTGCAATTTTATTAAGTTTAGTATATTAAAATGTAGTTATGCTTGATTTTGGGTTTTTGGTTTTCGGGTAAAATTGTTAATCGGGTAGAATGTATTTTTAGGTTTGGTTTGTGGCCCGCCTTTAACCATAAGGCAAGAGCGGGTCTTTTATTTATTTTGGTTTAACTGCTTTGGTTTGGATGGTGTGGATGATTTAAATGATTATGGATGCGATGATTGAATTTAATTGAATTTAAATGGGACGATTAATTGATTTTCCACATAGGAACTCGGTTCGATTCATTCGGGTTGGGTTTAAGTAAATAAATAATTTGGCTTTTCTAACTAAAATAAATCAGAAATCATAGGTTAAAAGAGGTCGATTTTTCCGGGCGTCGGCTTCCAATGGGCCGACGTACCCAATTTCCTTACCCAGAATCGCATTGGTGCGCCTGACCAGTTTTCTAAATAATTTGGCCTTGAATAAAATTGGGTTTAAAATGGAGTCACTTTTAAAATAAAATTGGAAACAGTTCCATTCCTGAAAAAATGGGTGGCGACTCAAAAGGTTTTATAAGACCGATTTATCGGCATCGTATCCAATAAAATATTTTGTCACCACTTGTTCAAAATAAAATCACTTTTCCAAATCAAAACAAAAAAAAGCGAACATTCTTCACGTCGCTTGGGGGCGGTCAACGAAAACAGATTGGCGACTTCACTGGGAACTGCATCCACTAATCCCCGATTATTTTTAAAAACTAGATGGTTGCAATTAGGAATTGACTCTAAATCTATGTTTTCTAAAAATAGTAAAATTGGTTAGAGAGCCGTTGGAAAATTCTTTAATCGTCCTTGTTTGTTTATCTGCTTTCTTTTACTTCTCCTAAGATTTTGCATCCATACTGCATTTCTCTCTTCTCACCACTTTCTACCCATATTATCCCTCAATATCATTGTTAATTTCAAAGGTGGATCCAGCCTAAACCTCGCGTTTTACGTACATCCACCCGAGAATTAGCGATTTTTACCAACCGCAAGCCTAGTACCTTAAAAGGTGCGTCAAAAGGAGTAGGCCCATAAAAGCCCAAATCCTGTTTGCGGAACTCGGACTTTGTAAGCCTAAGTGGACTAAAACCCATGCATGTAGTTGAAAGCCTTAAACACTTCCCCATAAGGAAAACCTGAGTCTGTTTGTGTGAATACTCAAATTTTGAGGCTCAAAAAGCCAGTTTTCCCGGACTGCAAACAGTCCGGCCGGACGGGAGGTCATTTTGAAAATTTACCGGAAGTATGACAATATGATACTTAAAACGTCGGGGACGTCGCGAGGATCGCGGAACTGGTCTCAGAATATTTTTTGGAGGTCTGGAACTCCCAAAAAAGCCATCGGAACGAAAAAAACTGGCGAATGGACAGGATACGGCGGTAGCGGCCGCCCTGCCCGGCGGCAGCTGCTGCCCTTCAGTCCGAATTTTGCCTATAAATACAGCCCCGGCACTCCATTTTTAGGCACTCAGTCTGTGTTGACGGACGCTCCTTCTCCCCTAATCTCCTTGCGATTCTTTACTGCTTTTCTGCATTTTAATTTAACTTTATTGCTTTCTTGCTTTGTTAATTGGTCACTAAAGTTGAATTAATTAATATCCCCCAAATGAGGAGCTTAACTTGGAGTTTTCAAGCTGAAGCTAAGAAGCGGCTGTCGAATAAATCAGGTACATAACTAAACCCTGCCTATTTAATTTTAGCACTTCATGCATGCTTCTCTTCTACTCCTAATTCTACAACTGCATAAATGCATTCACGTCATCACTAGGCAAATAAACTGCCTCAATTAAATAATTTTAGGCTAAATGCCTGGTTAATTAATAATCGTGGTATTAAAGCCTAAATTCGACAATATCGGCTAAAGGTATCTAGTCAATTAATGACTATGGTATAATCCCCTTTATTTCGAATAGTTCGGCTTACGTCCAATTAATAAATAGTTGTGGCTAAATAGCCTTGATAAAACACGTTTTTTCTTTGGCAATAAATTGCCTACATTGCAATTCAATTGATCTCTTTTGGCAAACAAATTGCCTATAAAGTAAGATTAACCATTTTTTAGCGACAAATCGCTTAAATCGAAATTTTGGCTAAAAAGCGTTCAAATAATCACTTTTGGCAAATAAGTTGCCTTAAATCAATCAATTTTGGCGACAATCGCCCAATTAACACCTTTTGGCAATAAATTGCCTAAATCAACTCATTTTGGCTAAAAGCCTTCAAATAATCGATTTTGGCGACAATCGCCTAAATCACATCAATTTTTGGCAATAAATTGCCTAAATCAATCTTTTTGGCTAAAAGCCTTAAATCAACATTTTTGGCAACAGATGCCTAAAACATCAAATCAATCAAACTTTGGCAAAATGCCTAAACAAAATGCACAAAGCATACACACACTCATGCATTAAGCATGCCCATTCAAAGCCCTTTTAAAAAGGCCTATCGAACTATGTTGACTTTGATCTTCCATTCAAACGGAAGTACGTAGGCATGTTTGGGATTTAACCCCGAGCGGCAAGTCGAAATCACTTAAACATTCCATTGGTCCAATTACCTTGCAAAGCATTCATTTGTTTGGTTAGTTCATCAGCATGACATGGTCTCGGGATCCACCTCGGGTTCGAAGATCGTGCCTTAACATTGGGATAATTAATCTAGTAATTAGGTTAATTAAAATTGGAGTCAACTTAGGGTTTTTTCCTAGTTTACCCTAAAATAATTAAACAAGGTGGCGACTCATACATTCACGTGCATTTCTGCCCTTAGTCATATGCATGATATGCTTGATATTTGGGGGAGGGGTTCACAGTTTGCTGTTGATCTGTTGCATTCATTCCGAGAGTTTATCTTGTCGATCTCAAAACCCCCTGTTGGTCATCGAGATCAGACTAAATCCTAGGAAACAGATGTCGGAATTTGTACCAACGGAACTCGTGTGTGGGGGAGATAAGGTTGGAAGGCATGCATTTCCTAACCCCCGTTTCCCAATGTGCTATAAACTGCTCATCTGCTGTGACATTCATGCACCACGTAATTCTTTTCGTTGCAGCCATGCATTAATAAGAGCTAATTTTCGGTATGGACGTTTGACCTTGATTTTGAGACTGGACCTCAAATTCGTTTTGAATAACATAATGCAATCCTTTACAGTGAATTAATACCCAAAAGAAAAGGGAGTTATAAGGGGGTTCACTGGGGATGATTATGCAATCTTTTTGCATAAAGCGGACTACGATCGTTGTGTAAACTAACCTACCCTTCTTTAGGGTATTATTTTACTATGCTTTGTTTTGCAGGGTACCCCAACAAAAAAAAAATTTAAGTATTCTTTCTTTAAGAATGCTTAACAAGGAGAATTTGGACCTAATTGAACTTTACTTTAAATCATTTAAATTTGTTTATTTATTTGCACGAATTGAGAATCTTTTTCTCCATTGCATAAAAAATGAATTTCAAATGAATTTCTTCTCTCTCTGTTGAAACTTCTTAGTCTGGATAGTAAGTAGCGCTGATCGGCAGGTCTCTTTGATTATGTCGACGGACAGCCAAAGCGTCCTCCCTGTTACCGCAAACCGTCCCTAATCCTTTTGGGGATGGCCCATGAGTATGCGTACCGTTGGACCCACGCGAAACTCCTTGTTTCACATGTGGTTAGGTATATCCATGCTCAAGGTTCAAGGGTCCCTTAATAAGCCAATCCTCTATTTGTGTCATAGCCTATAGAACCTATCCTTTAGGGCTGTATGCACCCAATGATGCTGAATCATTCCATTAAAATGAATTATGTTGTGATGTTGTGCGCATTCACGCATTCATCCCATACTTCACAAAAACAAAGGGGTCTGGAAGATGATAAAAAAGAGAATCTTAAAAAAAATAAAACGTTCCATTTCAAAGCTGGAAAATCACATTTTGGTCCCTGAGACCTGAAAAATTATATTTTGGTCCCTGAGACCTAAAAAATTACATTTTGGTCCTTAGGCCCAAAAATTCACGTTTTGGCCCCTAAGGCCCAAAAAAAAAATTTTTTTTGAGAACTTAGGGCCTTTCGAAAAGTCGAGGTGTCCAGCCTTAAGCACTCTACCTTACATATCACATCCCATTGGGTCCTATCTTAGGTGTCCTAGCATACCAACATTACCCTACCACACAGGGTCAAACCGTCCCATCTCACAGGGTCAAGTCATTCTTCCCTATACCAACACTACCCTACATTGTTTGGTCATACCACCCCACATCACAAGGGTCAAGTCCAAATACCTTACCCATACACTACCCTACCTCACACTATCTCACATACCCTATGAAAACACCTTATATAGGATAGTCTAATCGTTTTGACTATGTCCTTTCACAGGTACCCCTCCAAAGACCACCTGTACCAGAAACACCAACTGAGCTCTCACCCACAAGTCCAACAACCCCGACTGCACCAATGGCATCACTGTCTGACATCCAAAATCTCATGGAACAACTCGAAGCCATAATAGAGACTAGAATGAATGAGGCATCAGCTGCCCAGAGAACTGCCCTAATAGCTGAACTAGGTAGTGGTAATGGAAATGGGGCTTCAGCTGGGGGTAATGATCCTGCTGCCTCCAATCAGGGACCCGGTGCTGCACCGACGTCCTCAAACCCTGCCCTGGATGACATGCCCTCTGGAACTATTGGAAAGGTCTATTACTGCCCTCAAGACACACAAGGAAGTGGTGGACATGGACTCCTTGTCCTTGTTCCCCGAAGCAAGATTACCTACAAAATTCAAGATGCCTAACATGGACAAGTTTGACGGAACCACTTGTCCCAAAATGCACCTGAAAATGTATGTGGGTGCCCTCAACCCGTTTGGCCTGAACAGCGAGCTCCTTGCTCAGTTGTTTCAGCAATCTTTGACTGGTGCTGCATTAAGATGGTTTGTAAGCTTGGATCGTTCCAAAATGAAGAATTGGGAGGACATATGCAATGCTTTCAACACGCAGTACCATTATAATATCGAAGTGGATGTTACCCGAAAGGAGCTGGAAACCACTAAACAAAAGAACAATGAGCCCTTCTCCTCATTCCTTTCGAGGTGGAGAGCCAAAGCTGCTCAAATGATCAACCGACCCTCTGAACAGGAACAAGTTGACATAATAATCAAGAATTTACTGCCTGTCTACCAGTCACAGCTTCAAACACAGTACTTGCCTACGTTCCAATCGCTCATTGCAATTGCAACTAAGGTGGAAGACTTAATCCAGTTGGGTCAACTCAAAGAAGACTCATACAAGAAGCAGAATCATGCTGGGTCCAGTGAGACAAATGAAATAGCCAGTATAATCCCCACGAATCCTTTACGTGTTGGGAATTTGGGAAACAATCAGCCAAGGAGGCAATATACTGATCTCGGCATGCCAATCCTTTCGGTGTTCCGAGAAGCAGTGAAAGCAAATTTACTGAAGCCCTTAGAAGCAAGGCCATTACCAAACCCCCTGCCCCGGAATTTCAAAGCCAATGAATACTGTGAGTACCATCAAGGACATGGGCATAAGACCGAATCATGCTGGACTTTGAAAAACCGTCTACAAGACCTGGTTGACAATGGGTCCATCATCCCCAAGAGCAAGCTGAACATCAACCAATCCCTTGCCTAACCATGGGATTAATGCAAAAAAAAATTGCTGAACAAGAATCGTTCGATCCTTTCGAACTTTTCTTAGAAATGAATGAAGTTTGTGTCTGAGAAGGTTGAGATCAAACCTCCAAAAGAACAAAGGAATTGTTCAAGACCAACAACAACCTGTCTGATCGATTTTAGCATCGAGAAGAACAAAGTCACTACAGTCAATCCAATCCTAGTCCATCACAGTCCACCTAGAGTCTATCTTTTAGGGTCTAGTTTTTTTCTTTTCATTTTCATTTCCATTCAAGTTTTCATTCAATTCAAATTTATAAATCTAAGTGTCTTTTGTACACAAATTTTGTCTTATCAATAAAAAGGGATCAGTTTACGTTCCAATCATGTTTATACTCTTTCCCTATCCTTTCCTGTGAAAGCAAAAAAAAAAAAAAAAATCGAAAAAAAATAATAAAAAATTAAAAAAAAATGATGATAAAAAAAGATAATAAAAATTGGCAAAGAAAAATGCATTCATTTGCTCTGCATCAATCAAAGTTGGGGGCATCCTAAGAAGCACCATCAAAGGGAAAGTTTTGAAGGGTAATCATGGAAAGGATCCAGCAAAGGGTACGCAAGACTTCAAACAGTACCGAGGTAAAGCCGATTGAAGGGGTTAGGGCCAGAATGGTTTCTCCGAAAACCTAGGAATGGAAGATGCTCCGACAGAGAGGTGTCTGAATTTTGAGCTTAAAAGCGACAGAATAAAGAAGTTATGTTTGGAATTGGGTTGGGTCTGCACGAAGTCGCAATGCTATCCATACACTACTCAAGTCATCTCAGAATCAAGTTGCCTCGAAATTCTTTATGGAGAGGCTGCTTCTAAGCAAGCAAAAGGAAAAAAGGGACAAAAGGAACCCCTGGTCAAAAGGAAGCAAACAAAGCAAAAGAAAAAAATGGGTCAAAAGGAACTTCTGCACAAAAGAAAGAAATCAAGGACAAAGCTACAGGAAATCAAGTTGTCAAAAACGGGTCAACTGCAAGCTCTCCGTTAAATTCAAGCCCATCACGGGTAGATGACAAATCATTTCAGCCATAAGGACAAAGACCAAGCGGTTGCTCACATTTTGAAAAAGCAAGTTAAAAGAAGCAGTCATTTCCACAAATTGGATGACAACAAACACCTTGAAAATCAAGCGCCAGGCATGGCACAAGTACAAGTGTCCTTATAAACAAGGATCATTTCTCAAAATAAGGAAAAGGAAGAGTCTCCTCAAAATTCCTTATGGAGAGGAGAACCATTGAGGAAATAAGTTTCAAATTCGGAGGAAGATAAAGTTTAAAGAAAAGGGATCAAATTAACCTCAAGAATTCAAACATGGCGAAGCCACAAACTCAAAGCATCAAAGCTTCTTCAACACTCAAGCCACTCAAGTTACCACCACAATGTGGGTATTCAAAACTCTTTGTGATGAATACAAGTCATATTTTAGTCAACCAGTGGTAAAACCACTACAACAACAAAGTCAGATTCGCCTAGGGTCATCACTATCATACGAGCTCGAGTCAATAAGTTGATTCAACATCATCAAAGTCTGGAATGAATCCCGTAAAGACATCAAGTCGGGAAGGAATCCCGCAAAGACATCAAGCCGGGAAGAAATCCGGCGAAGAAATCAAGTCAGAAATGAATTCTGTATTAATATCAAGTCGGGAAGGAATCCCGAAGAAATCAAATCAGAAATGAATTCCACAATCAGCATTAAGTCGAAATTGAATTTTGCCCCAACAGCAAGTCAGAAATAAACTCTGCACCAAGACGGAAAGGAATTCCGCACTAACATCAAGTTAGAGATGAATTCCGCACCAGCCGAGCACGAAGTTCGCATCCCGGAAGGAACTACGAAAGACCTGATTCTCCCCATCCCCCGAAGAGTTCTTGGAGATACGTAGGCAGCCGCAAAGGCGCGGTCACAAACATAAGTTTGCATCATAAATAGCATTTTCTCTTTGCCAATATAAAAAATAAAAAAAATAAAAAAAAGAGAAGAAAAGAAAAATGAAAGCTGGAGTTGAAAACCCGAAAGGACGGCTTCAGGCAAGAATTGAGCCCGCTAGGCTGAAAACCCGAAAGGGCGGTCTAGGCAAAAGTTAGGGCAAAGAGCCTGTTAGAGTCAAAAACCCGAAAGGGCAGCTACTGGGCAAAAGTTATGGCAAAAAAAAAAAAAAAAAAAAATCCCTTTCAAAGGTCTCCTTGGGAGTATATAAATCATTTTTTCTAGAAATCACTGAGTTCCTTCGAGTCAAAATTCGCTATAAGAAAAATTTGAGTCTCTAAATCGAGTCTCCAATGAGTCTCTAAAATCAAGTCTCCATCACCAGTGGTCATTCCACAACGAGTCACAAAAATCGAGTCATTCTCAAAAGTTCATTTTGAAAGCGTCACTCTTTGAGTCATTCCTCGAAAAAAAAAGAGAGAGAGGAAAATGTCAATTCAATCCCCGGGGTTTCCAAAACAACCCTAAAAAATGTCAAACACAATCGTTGAGAGGTAATTCTTTAATACCTCGTCTCCACTCGGACCATCGTTTCTTCGATCCTTTCAGACGAGCGATGTCATCCACATTGTCCGTTTCCTCGAGTCATATAAGTGGCTTTGTTCTCTTTGATTCCTAAATCGATTGGACAAGTGCAACACCAATGTTTTGAAGTATTCCATGGTCAGCACCATTCTGGGGGCAAGAAGTGATAAGAACCTTCACCATTCTCCCATCACAGAAGTAATGACGGAATTTTTAGTCTTTTATTGAGAAGAAATTCTATTTCAGCTAATAAGGGCATCAATTCTCTCAAGCAGGGGGCAAAATCCTCCAAGTCGGATTCAGGGGCAAGTGTTATAAAAAAAAACATACACAACCCAGGGTGAAACCCAACCATCACCAATCTCTTTTACACAAACCTAGGGTAGAACCTGGTTAATGGTTAACCTTTTTTTACATAAAACCTAGGGTGAAACCCTAACCAATAACCAACCATTTTTCATCCAAAACCAAGCCATTTGATCATTTCGACTTTAGGTGGACCCTTGGTTCTCAAAGAAAAAAACAAAAATAAAACAAGTCTCTTTTCAAGCCCTCATTAAGAGGCAAAACATCTTTTCAAGTCCTCTAAAAGGCAAAATCCCTTTTCAAACCCTCATTAAGAGGCAAAACATCGTTCCAAGTCCTCTAAGAGGCAAAATCTCTTTTCAAGCCCTCATTAAGGGGAAAACATCTTTTTCAAGTCCTCTAAGAGGCAAAATTTCTTTTTAAGTCCTCAAAGAGGCAAAAACATCTTTAAGTTGCAAACATAAATCCATGCATTTGATCATTTCATTTCAAAGAAAAAACCAACGGCGGGGTTTCCTCCTTTGCCCATCCTCAAAATTTGCTCCTTCAGACAGCCACTGGCTCTCATAAATCATTTACATGATAGCTAGTGGGGGGCAACTGTGAATACTCAAATTTTGAGGCTCAAAAAGCCAGTTTTCCTGGACTACAAACAGTCCGGCCGGACCGGAGGTTGTTTTGGAAATTTATCGGAAGTATACCAATATGGTACTTAAAACGTCCGGGACGTTGCGAGGATCGCGGAACTGGTCTCGGAATATTTTTTAGAGGTCCGGAACTCCCGAAAAAGCTGTCGGAATGAAAAAAACTGGCGAATGGACAGGATATGGCGGCAGCGGCCTCCGTTGACGGCGGCAGCGGCCGCCGTCCACGGCGGCCCTTCAGTCCGAATTTTGCCTATAAATACAGCCCCGGCACTCCATTTTTAGGCACTCAGTCTGTGTTGACGGACGCTCCTTCTCCCCTACGCTCCTTGCGATTCTTTATTGCTTTTCTGCATTTTAATTTAGCTTTATTGCTTTCTTGCTTTGTTAATTGGTCACTAAAGTTGAATTAATTAATATTCCCCAAACGAGGAGCTTAACTTGGAGTTTTCAAGCTGAAGCTAAGAAGCGGCTGTCGAATAAATCAGGTACATAACTAAACCCTGCCTATTTAATTTTAGCACTTCATGCATGCTTCTCTTCTACTCCTAATTCTACAACTGCATAAATGCATTCACGTCATCATTAGGCAAATAAACTGCCTCAATTAAATAATTTTAGGCTAAATGCCAGATTAATTAATAATCGTGGTATTAAAGCCTAAATCCGACAATATCGGCTAAAGGTATCTAGTCAATTAATGACTATGGTATAATCGTCTTTATTTCGAACAGTTCGGCTTACGTCCAATTAATCAATAATTGTGGCTAAATAGCCTTGATAAAACATGTTTTTTCTTTGGTAATAAATTGCCTACATTGCAATTCAATTGATCTCTTTTGGCAAACAAATTGCCTATAAAGTAAGATTAACCATTTTTCAGCGACAAATCGCTTAAATCGAAATTTTGGCTAAAAAGCCTTCAAATAATCACTTTTGGCAAATAAGTTGCCTTAAATCAATCAATTTTGGCGACAATCGCCCAATTAACACCTTTTGGCAATAAATTGCCTAAATCAACTCATTTTGGCGACAATCGCCTAAATCACATCAATTTTTGGCAATAAATTGCCTAAATCAATCTTTTTGGCTAAAAGCCTTAAATCAACATTTTTGGCAACAGATGCCTAAAACATCAAATTAATCAAACTTTGGCAAAATGCCTAAACAAAATGCACAAAGCATACACACACTCATGCATTAAGCATACCCATTCAAAGCCCTTTTACAAAGGCCTATCGAACTACGTTGACTTTGATCTTCCATTCAAACGGAAGTACGTAGGCATGTTTGGGATTTAACCCCGAGCGGCAAGTCGAAATCACTTAAACATTCCATTGGTCCAATTACCTTGCAAAGCATTCATTTGTTTGGTTAGTTCATCAGCATGACATGGTCTCGGGATCCACCTCGGGTTCGAAGATCGTGCCTTAACATTGGGATAATTAATCTAGTAATTAGGTTAATTAAAATTGGAGTCAACTTAGGGTTTTTTCCTAGTTTACCCTAAAATAATTAAACAAGGTGGCGACTCATACATTCACGTGCATTTCTGCCCTTAGTCATATGCATGATATGCTTGATATTTGGGGGAGGGGTTCACAGTTTGCTGTTGATCTGTTGCATTCATTCCGAGAGTTTATCTCGTCGATCTCAAAACCCCCTGTTGGTCATCGAGATCAGACTAAATCCTAGGAAACAGATGTCGGAATTTGTACCAACGGAACTCGTGTGTGGGGGAGATAAGGTTGGAAGGCATGCATTTCCCAACCCCCGTTTCCCAATGTGCTATAAACTGCTCATCTGCTGTGACATTAATGCACCACGTAATTCTTTTCGTTGCAGCCATGCATTAATAAGAGCTAATTTTCGGTATGGACGTTTGACCTTGATTTTGAGACTGGACCTCAAATTTGTTTTGAATAACATAATGCAATCCTTTACAGTGAATTAATACCCAAAAGAAAAGGGAGTTATAAGGGGGTTGCGATTCCTTTGTATTTTCACATTTCTAGCATTATCTGAAAGTAAGCGTGAGATTACAAAATTTGTAATAAACCAAAATAAGATCCTGCTTGGGACCATCTGTTCTAAGGCAAAAAGTAAGGACGCAAAAAAATAAATAATAACAATAAATATCCCGCTTGAAACATTCTTTCGTTCCAAAGCAAAAAGTAGGGACTTGAGAGAAAATAGTCGACTGTAAAATCCAAAAGGAACAGTCGATAATAGATAATACCAGAAATGTTTGAGTACAAAGTAAATTATTGCTATGTTATTCATGCCGAATTTTGGGTCCAATCGTCGAAATCGAGATCTTATTTCCATACCGGTTATTAGCACATTAGATTTGCATTCTTCATCCTATGTGCTTCTATTCTTCATGCATACATGCAGAACCTACTTTAACTCAGGTCCTTTTATCTATCAGACAAGATTGATCCGTCCCGGGAAATCACTTCTAGCGCTTGGCACCGACGCCCTGGTCAAAGTTTGGTCAGAGTGTCCCCAATCCCCGAGTCTGCTCCGGTTAGTCCTGTGGTTAGTCCAAGCTCGCCTGTTACAGTTGCTGATTCAGATCTGTTTGAGATGGCTGACGGTAATGTGAATGATACTGGCTTTTCCCCGGCCCAGCTAAGGGCTATTACTGAGATAATAGCAGCTGCTTTTGCCCAAGAGAGGGCACAGAATCAGGTTCCTCCTGTTTCGAGCAATCAGCCTATAGTCGAGGAAAGAGAGACTCCAGAACCCACTTCAGGTAATCAAGCATCTGTTGGTAATGCTCCTCCAGTTGAGAATGATCTAGTTAGCAGAGCTGAAAGATAAGGTGGAGAAAATGTCTGTCTCAAACGAGAAAGACCCGGTTACCAATTTCCATATGACTGAATATGTTCTGAAGCCCACAAGTTCCACTTCTTTTAAGACCTTCAAGCATACCATATTCAAAGGGGATAACGACCCAAGGTCTCATGTGTCTGAGTTCATTCGCGTTGCGCAAATGAATCGATATAACGAAGAAGATGTCTTACGGGCGTTTCCTCAAACATTGCATAAGAGCTACAGGAGATGGTATGACAGCTTGGATTTGGAAACGCAGCGAGATTGGGTCAAGCTACAAACTGCTTTTCTCAAACACTTCAAAATAGATGACAGTGATGAATTTGGCCCTCGTGATTTGGAGAGCTTAAGGCAAGAGAAGGATGAAAGCTTCTCTGACTATTACAGGAGATGGAGGACAAAGCTGTTCATGGTCCAAACAAGGCCAAAGGACCAAGAGCTGATCAGAATTTTCAATCAAAGTCTGCTGTCCTACTTCAAGGAAAGGATGCTGGCCCAACCTCTCACTGACTTTTCTCTAGTGCAAAGAGCCGGGTTGAATATTGAAGAGCTTTACAAAGAAGAGAAGAAGAAAAGTCGAGGGTTTGGTAACTATCGGTCCTCCTACAGTGATCAAAGTAGAAATGCGGGAAATAATGCTACAAACCAGTCGGGGAGTAGCAATACTGTTGGAGCTGTTAACGAGAAAGTGAGAAGGGAGTTCACCGATTTGGGCAGACCTTTAACCACAGTCATGAGATCCTGCATCAAGAACGGCATGCTATCCAAATTACCAATTAATCCAGCTAAGCCTATTCGGGGTAGATTCTTGGATCGGGACTGCAAGTATCACCAGTGTAAGGGTCATTCTACTGATGACTGTTTCAAGTTTAGGCACGATATATAGGATCTAATAGACAGTGCGAAGATTACCAAACCTTCTGAATGCAATAAGCAGAGCACAAAGAATAATCCCTTACCACAATACCATTATAATTATCCACCTCATAAGCCTTCAGCAGGTAGATCAGTTAATGCAATCGGAAGTGGTTTGCCAGAAGAATTGGTATTGGCAGTGTGAACCCCTTCCCCAAACATCATATGGATATGGCATGTGAATGCATGTGACTAAAGGGCAGAAATGCACGTGAATGTATGAGTCGCCACCTTGTTTAATTATTTTAGGGTAAACTAGGAAAAAACCCTAAGTGACTCCATTTTTAATTAACCTAATTACTAGATTAATTATCCCAATAATTGAGGCATGGTCTACGAACCCGAGGTGGATCTCGAGACTATGTCATGTTGATTAACTAACCAAAAGAATGAATGTTTTGCAAGGTAAATGATGTAATTGGACCAAATGAAATGTTTAAGTGATTTCGACTTGCCGCTCGGGGTTAAATCCCTAACGTGCCTACGTACTTCCGTTTGAATGGAAGATCAAAGTCAACGCAGTTCGATAGGCCTCTTTTAGAGGGCTTTGAAGGTGTATGCTTAATGCATGAGTGTGTGTATGCTTTGTGCATGTTTGTTTAGGCATTATGCCAAAGGATCGATTGATTCGATTAGGCGTTCGTCGCCAAAAATGTTGGTTTTAAGGCATTTGTGCCAAAAATGGTTGTCGGGCAATTTGTCGCCAAAGTTGATATTTGGGCTTATTATTGCCAAAATTGATGTTCGGGCTTATTATTGCCGAAATTGATTTTGTCGGGCGATTTGTCGCCAAAATGATTGATTTTAAGGCTTTTAGCCAAAGATGGTTCATTTTAAGGCATTTTGCCAAAAATGGTCGATTTTAAGGCTTTGAGCCGAAAATGGTTGATTTTAAGGCATTTTGCCGAAATTGATCGATTTTAAGGCTTTGAGCCGAAAATGATTGATTTTAAGACATTTTGCCGAAATTATTCGATTTTAAGGCTTTGAGCCGAAAATGGTTGATTTCAAGGCTTTGAGCCGAAAATGGTTGATTTTAAGGCATTTTGCCGACATTATTCGATTTTAAGGCTTTTAACCAAAATGAGTTGGTTTAGGCAATTTGTTTGCCAAAAGTGTTGATTGGGCGATTGTCGCCGAAATTGATTGATTTAAGGCCTTTGGCCAAAATGTGTTGATTTAGGCAATTTGTTTGCCAAAAGTGTTGATTGGGCGATTGTCGCCGAAATTGATTGATTTTAAGGCCTTTGGCCAAAATGTGTTGATTTAGGCAATTTGTTTGCCAAAAATTGATTAAGCCATAGGCAATTTATTGCCAAAGTGTAATTGATTAAACTGTAGGCAATTTGTTGCCAAAACGCGATTGATTGAAGCGTTTAGCCACAACTATCAATTAATTGGACTTAAGCCGAATTTGTTCGAAATAAGGCGATTGAACAGTAGTTATTAATTAACTAGATTCTTTAGCCAAAATTGTCGGATTTAAGATCTAATGCCACGATTATTAATTAACCGGGCATTTAAATTTAATCGTGCTTAATTAAAGTAGTTTATTTACCTAAATAATGACGTGAATGCATTTATGCAGTTGTAGAATTATTAAGAGTAGAAGAGAAATATGCATGAAGTGCTAAAATTAAATGAACAGAGTTTCGTTTATGTACCTGATTTAATCGACGACCGCTTCTTAGCTCCAGATTAAGCTCCTCGTTCGGGGAATATCAATTAATTAATTAGAATTTATTTGATTTTTAAATGGCCAAGTATCACAACATATAAAAATAAAGACTGAATTAACAATGCAAAAAAAACGGTAAAAGAATCGCAAAAGCGTGAGGGAGAAAGATCGTCCGTCAACACGGACAGGAGTGGCCAAAATGAAGACCCGGAGGCCATTTTTATAGGCAGAATTGGGCATCCGGCGGCAGGTGCCGCCGGAGGCTGGCGGCAGTCGCCGCCGTGTCCGGCGGCCGGAGCCGTCGTGCTCGGCGGCGGCCCCTTGGGTCTTTCGCTTCAGAGGGGTTTTTAGGAGTTTCGGATCTCCGAAAAATATTCCGGGACCTGTTCCGCGATCCTCGCGACATTTTGGACGTTTTAAATACCATATTGGCATACTTTCGGTGAACTTCCAAAATGGCCTTCGGTCCGGTCGGGGTGTCTGTAGTCTAGAAAAACAGGCTTTTCAAGCCTAAAAATTTGAGTATTCACAGTTGCCACCGGCGATCATAAAAATGATTTATGGGAGTCGGTGGTTGTCTGAAACACAAATTTTGAAGGCGAAAATCGGACGCGTCTAAAAGACCCGTGCTTTAGCCATTTGCTTATAAATAGCTTGAAATTTTCATTTCCATTCATTCTAAACTCTTCAATTTAAAGAGCTCTCTTCAAATTCTCTCAACCTTCAAGGCTTTGAACTTCCTCTCTCCATGGCTTCCTCGGACCTCAGTGGTGAGGATTTTCTAGATTCTCTAGGAATTTCCCTTGAAGAAGTCAATCTTACAGTGGATGCTAATACCCATGCCTCCATGACTGGCGTCTTTGCCCAGGTAAGTCCGCTTTCGCTTTTACTGTATTATTATTACTTATTATACATTTTGGGCCCTAGGGGTCAAAATTGGGAATTTTCGGGCTTTAGGCCGAATCGTGAATTTTGGGCCTCTGTGGCCGATTTGTGAATTGTTTGGCCTTCGTGGCCGTTCTGTTAATTTTTGGGCCTCTATGGCCGAATTGTGAATTTTCAGGCCTCTGTGGCCGAATGGCGAATTTTGAGGCCCCTATGGCCTGAATGTGAATTTTCGGGCCTCTGTGGCCGGATTTTTTTTTTTTTTTTTTTTTTTTTTGCATATTGCTTTTTATTAGTATGCATGCTAGGGTGGGGCTAAGATATTATCCTTAGTAAAAGAACTGAGGAATAACTCTTAGATTGCCTTACCTTTTCAGGACCCTCGTGTCAAAGTGGATGTGGGTGAGACCTCCATGTCTGAAATCCCGCTCGAGATATTTGATCCTAATCATCCGATTAGGGCGATTATCAGTCCGTCCCATTTAGGTTACCTGAGGCATCATGACATAGGCCGGAGCAGTCACAAGGAGTTACTGTGCGCCTTGGCTGAGAGATGGTGGGACACCACTAATACATTCCATTTTTCTTGGGGCGAGTTGACGATGACCCCTGCGGATTTTTAAGTGATCTTCGGAATCCCGTTTGGCACTCGTCCGATCGAATTATATGACGACTGGAGGACAGAGATTTCTCCTGACCGGATGGTGGAGCTGATCGGGATAGACTTACCTCGGATCGTCGGGCCAAGCTCTGCTACTCCGGCTTTGAGCATCTCCAGACGCTGGCTATATCTCCAAGCCCCCGACACTTACGCTAAATACAGGTGGGGAGAGCTGACGGCTACTCAGGCAGCTAGGTTCACTTTGTTACTGCTGGTTGCTTCGACCTTCTGGTCCAACAGGAAGGAGAGTTTTAACCCTTCTATCTTGAAGAGTTTAGAAAATCTGGCTCATCTTAAGGAGTACGATTGGGCCGGCGCTATTCTGAGCCGCATGTATGATGACATGTGTGATCTGAGTCGGGGCCACTGTAAGCTCAGCGGGACTTGCTACTTCTGGGAGGTAATGTAAAGGACGTATTTCCTTTCTATGCCTTTTATTCTTTTTTTCCATTGACTTTCGTTTCTTCCCTTTTTTACAGACTTGGGCATATGAGTACTTTCCTTTCACTCGCCCCGAGCTGGTTCATGCTGACCTTGGATTGGGGCTGGTACCTTTGGCTTGGAGATGGTACAGATCAAACCTTCATACTGTTCAACACAAGAAGTCGCTAAAGGATTTGAGAGCCTTTTTTGATACTTGTAGACTGGAGCAGGTATGTGCTTAGTAATTCTTGAATATGTTGAATAAAAAGGATTTATTAACATATTTGCATTTTTCACAGGTGGAGATAGGGGCAATGATTTCCCGCCTGCAGAACTGGATTCAAGTTAACCCCCAATTCCAGCGGTCGGATGTCTTGTCTCGACGGAGGGTGGTCCTGTCACACCCCATTCTGAGACGATATTACCTAGGTGAGAGAGTAAACATTCAAATAAGAGGCTGTCGTTCTATTCCTTATTCCCCTCCCGAAGACATGCGAGCGGGTAAGCATATGACGCTGACCGACGCTCATACTGAGGGTATTCCGCATGTGGAGTTCATCCTGGAGGGAGATTATGATGAGTTCTGTAGAATTTTCCTGATGCAACCCATTGGATCCCGGCTTGATAGTTTTCAGAGATTGGCACCTTCTCAGCCACTTGGCACCCGTTCTTCTCGGGCTTCGGGTCCCTCGACTAGGACTCCAAGGAGGAGGCCCATGACCGATCCCACTTTTTCCACTCCGGTTGAGGGTCCATCGCAGGCCGGGCCTAGCCGATCGGCCGGTCCTAGCCGATCGACCGGTCCATCTAGGGCTCCCCGGGCTATTTTGGAGGCTACCGGGCCGCTTTACCCAGACCTGGCCAATCTACGTCTGCCATACAGTATTCCTTACTATGTTCCTGACAGTTCTCCATCTTTTCGAGAGGTCTCCCTGGAGAGTGTGGATCGCTCGGCTCTTCCTTCCGAGGACATCTTTGAGGTAAAACCTGACACATTTCTCACAACAGTGATTCATAAGAGATTTGATATTGACTCGTATTTTCCTTTGTATGATTTCCAGGTTCCTGTCGGGCTAGTCAATCAGATGATGGAGCTGGTTCTCGGGATGCAGCAAGAACTAACTACGGCCTGGACTTAGATAGCCTTCGATGATCAGAGGGGGAGGAGGCCTCGTCGTTGAAGCCATGGTTGACAGTTTTTTTTTTTTTTTTTTTTTTGTTGTACCGAATTCTGACTGTACTTCTGTACTGAATGTTATTTGTACCTGCAATCATTTAGCACTGAAAATATGTATGCATGCTTGAAATGAAAATGGGGTTTCACCATTTCGGGCGTACTTTATTATTATTTTGTTTATTTATTTACCCTCCCTCTCTCTTTTTTTTTTTTTAGTGGCCCCCGCCGTTGGCGGCCGCTGACGCTGTTATTTGGCGGCTGCTGCCGCCATCATTCGGCGATAATTCGGCGGCTGCTTCCGCCGTCGTTCGGCGCATTTTTCTATAAAAACTAGTTTTTTTGGTTTGGTCCTTCACTCATCCTTTCTTTTCTCTCTTCTTCCTCTTAATTTCAAAGAATGAATCCCTTTTTTACTCACAGCATGCACAGCTGGATTAGGAGTCTCTCCAAAGTCGAAAAGATCAACTTGGGCAGATACGGTCTCTCTCCTATCATTACCCTCAGGGGGGTAGTAATTGATTGGAACTTTTTGTGGGCTTGTATCAGACTTTGGGACCCTGAGGCCCATGTGTTCCGGTTCGGAGCCATGATGGAGGAGATGTGTCCTCTTTTTGAGGAATTCTGTGCTATCATAGGGTGCGACCCCAATGCCCCTTTGGTCAGGCATGAGGTCAAGATTGGGTATGTTCGGTCATTTGAAAGCCTGTTTCAGTTCAGCCGACCTCAAGCTAGGGCTATGATTGTTGGTGATCAGAAAGCAATTCTGCTGCCCCTGATTGATGAGTTTTCAGAGGTCCGTTCAGACGACCCAGACCGAATGAGGTTGAGAATGCGGGCCCTGGTTTTCTGTTTATTAGCCGGTTTCTTGTTTAACAAGGATCCAGGCTTCGGGGATCTGCGACTCTATCCCATGGTTCGGCAGATGGAGGATATGGGTTGCATTGGCGGCATTGTGCTGGCAGAAACTATCAGGAGTCTTGACAGAGCCGCTTTAGGCTTCAAGGACTGGACGGTTTCCCCAATTATTCTCTAGGTATTTCTTCCCCCCCTTTTTTTTATTATTATTTCTTTTTTCTTTCTTCTTTTGGCCTGTCCCTTTGTAATAGAAAGGATCCATTACTCAGGTTTGGTTAAAAGACCACCTCCAAGTGGTTGCTGTTCCTACTTTACTGCCTTATAACCCTGTCCAGTACCGTATGTGGAGGATCTTGATCACACACCCGTCTGCTGATGCATGGACCTCATGGCTGATTGAGTTGGGTCCAAATGAGGTGTTGTGGTTCGTACCCTGGTATGACATTACCCGCTTTATCCAGGTTAGCTCTCGCCTTACTCGGGTTTACCTTTTAGGCCTCACCCATTGTACTTGGTACTATGCTTCGCGTGTTATGAGGCAGATGGGGATAGATCAGACTGTACCGATCGTGGATGACTCTTTATCTGATTCAGCTATCACTCCGGGGGTTACCCGAGCCGTCCTTAGAGCTTGGGTTAGAGACCATCAGATGGTTAGGCCTTTACCTAATCCTGGTGATATTCAGACTTCCCCTGAGTATCGGGCCTGGTTCGTGACCATTGTCTGGCCGGTTGAAAGGCTGAAGAGGAACGCATTGCTGAGTGCACTTGAGGGTTGGACTCAGGCTGACACTGGTGATGGGGTTAGGATTGATGAGGAGATTGTGTTGGCTCCTCAGACAGGTGAGGCTGGAGGGAGTTCAGTAACGAGGGATGACTCGGAGGACATTGCCCCACGGAGGCGACGGGACACCTAGACTCTGATAGGCTTTTGAATTTACTTTTCTTTGGCTTTGTATGTCTTCTCTCTTTTTTTTTGTTTTTATGGACTTTGTTTTTCTTGGTTTCTTTGGCTTTCTACTTGTACTATTTGATTTTATTGCTTTTCATTGGAGTGTCATTTGACTTTCAAGCTTTCCAAGCATGTTTCCACTTTATTCATTTAAGCTCTAATTTTTGCCTAAGCCGCCCTTTCGGGTTTTCAACTTAGCGAGCTACCCATTTTTGCCTAAGCCGCCCTTTTCGGGTTTTCAACTCAGCGGGTCCCGACTTTTGCCTAAGCCGCCCTTTTTGGGTTTTCGACTTAGCGGGTTTTTCTTTGTTTTTCTTTTTTTTTATTTATTTTTTTTTATAGTTGGCAAAGAAGAAAGAATTATGGAATGATTTTCATTAATGTTTAGACCGTACCCAATGAGGGCTGCCTACATATCTCCGATACATAATTTCTTTTTTTTTTTCCGAAGAGAATCAGGTCTAATGTAGTTCATTTTACATTATGCAATGCTTATTACACAAAATATCTTTTTAACTGATCTAAATTACATGGATTCGTGAATTCCAAACCATCCAAATCAGTCAAGATGACGGCTCCGCCGGACAATATTTTCTTCAACATATAGGGCCCAGCCCAATGAGGGCGAAACTTTCCACGTGGATCTAGGATTGGCTGTCTAATTTCCTTCAGGACCAAACAGCCTTCTTCCAATTTTCGGTCTTTGACCTTCTTATTAAAATGCCGTGCCATTCTTCTCTGGTAGACTTGAGTTTGGTGAATTGCTTGCAACCGCTTTTCATCCATACCCAAGAGTTGCAAATGATAATTCTTAATCGAGTCTGCTTCGCTGATCTGGCTTTCTTGGATAACCCTTGCCGACTGAACTTCCAGCTCGATAGGCAATACTGCTTCCATACCATATACCAAAGAATACGGGGTTGTTCCGGTGGGCGTTCTAATTGAAGTCCTATATCCCCATAAGGCATTCGGTAGCTGTTCGTGCCAAGCTTTGTGCTTTTTAGCCGTCTTCTGCAAAATGACTTTTATAGCCTTATTCGCGGCCTCTACAGCCCCATTTGTCTGTGGACGATAGGGCGAAGACTTATGATGTTGGATTCTTGTTTCCTTCAACAAATTAGAAAATTCACTCTGGAAGTGAGACCCATTATCCGTGATGATTTCGAATGGCGTTCCGTACCGACAAAGGATGTTAGTACGAACGAACTGTGCTGCCTTCTTGGCATTTAAAACTGAATAGGAGGCTGCCTCGATCCATTTAGTGAAATAATCTACGGCAACTAGGATGAACCGATGACTGTTAGAAGCTTTCGGGTGGATTTTTCCGATCACGTCTATGCCCCAAGTTGCGAAGGGCCATGGTGAAGCAATGGGATTCAAATTGATCGGAGGCTGTCTTTGCAGTTTAGCAAAAATTTGACATTCGTGGCATTTCTGCGCGTGCCTCACGCAATCCGCATTCATGGTTGACCAGTAATAACCCAGGTTCACAATCTTTCGAGCCAAGGCTATCCCGTGCATGTGTGGACCAGACTCCCCATTATGTAAGGAATCCATGATGGTTTGAGCTTCTCCCTCATCCACGCACCTTAGGTGCAGGCCATTCGAACTTCTCTTATACAGAACTCCCCCAGTAAGGAGATATCCGAATGCTAACTGCCTCAAAGTTCGTTGATCAGTCTTGGTAGATCCCTCCGGGTAAGCTTCATTCTGAAGATAATTCTGTATATCCCAATACCAGGGCTTGTCATCCACCAAATTCATGACATGTGCTGGCTGCTTCTGTAGCCGAACTGTGAGAGGTCGAATGACTTGGTCTCCTCCCACATTGACCATGGAGGCTAAAGTAGCTAGAGCATCTGCGAACTGATTTTTGGCTCGTGGCAAGTAGTGGAAGGATAAATCCTCAAATTACTGAGCCAATTCGTCCAAGCGTTGTAGGTAAGGAACCAAACGCTCTTCTTTAATTTTCCATTTTCTCAAAGCTTGAGAAACTATTAAATTGGAATCCCCAAAAACCTTGAGGACTTTTATTTCTTTTTCCAGGGCTGCTTCTAACCCTTTTATGCAAGCTTCATACTCGGCTTCATTGTTGGTGCAGTTGAAATCTAATTTGATTGCGATCGGGACATATTCTCCACAGGGAGTTTTGAATACGACTCCAATCCCATTTCCATGGTAGTTTGAAGCTCCATCGAAGTACATTTCCCAGACTTCACTTTCCAAGCTCAACAAGTCTTCATCAGGAAATTCTACCTCCGGCATTTGGTCTTCTACCGGTAATTCTTCTGATTGATCGGCCAAGGCTCCGCCTTTCACTGCCTTCCGTTGTACAAATTTCAAATCATAAGCTGCGAGCATTGACACCCACTTAGCCATCTTACAGTCAAGAACCGGCCTCTCCATAAGGAATTTCAAGGGGTTCGATTCAGAAATAACGTAGGTGGTGTAGGACGAGAGATAGTGCTGCAGCTTTGTACACGCCCATACTAGAGCCAAACACAACTTCTCTATCTTATTGTATTTTAGCTCGTAGTCTAGCATCCGTTTGCTGAGATAATATACGACATTTTCTACCCTTGTATCTTCTGCTTGTTGAGCTAGCATTGCACCCATCGCTTTTTCTGTTACTGATAGATACAACAGCAAAGGCTTTCCTAGTCTTGGTGGCTGTAACACTGGCGGGGATAATAGATATTGCTTGACTTGGTCGAAAGCTTCCTGACAATCCTCATTCCATTTGACGGCCACTCCTTTTCTGAGCAATTTGAAAATCGGGCCGCAAGTATCGGCCAATTGATTGATGAACCGGGTGATGTACTGTAGCCTTCCCAAGAAACCCCGAACTTCCTTTTCCGTTCTCGGTGCTGGCATTTCCAGAATGGCTTTGGCTTTTGAAGGGTCAATCTCTATGCCCTTTCGGCTGACCATATGCCCCAGAAATACTCCGGATGTAGCTCCAAACAGACACTTTGCTGGGTTGAGCTTTAAATTGTACTTTTGAAGTCTAAGGAAGAACTTCTCAAGTGCTGTTGTATGTTCGCCAGCTGTTTTTGATTTGACAACCATGTCATCCACATACACTTCTACTTCTTTGTGAATCATGTCATGGAAGATGGTCGTTGCCATTCTTTGATAGGTTGCCCCGACATTTTTGAGTCCAAAAGGCATGACCCTGTAGCAGTAGGTTCCCCATTCTGTGATGAATGCCATCTTTTCTTTGTCTGGCAAATGCATCATTATCTGATTGTACCCGACAGCAAGATCGGTCAAGGAGACTATCTCGTGTCCCGCCATTCGGTCTACCAACAAGTCAATATGCGGCAGGGGGAAGTCATCTTTCGGACATGCTTTATTCAAGTCCCGATAGTCTACACACATTCTGACTTTGCCATCTTTTTTTGGTACTGGCACAATGTTTGCTAACCACGTCGGGGAGGCAATAGGTTCTATGAATTTATTTTCCAGTTGCTTGGCCACTTCCTCCTTGATTTTCAAGGACCATTCGGTCTTCAGTCTTCTTAGCTTCTGTTTCACTGGCTTAGCCTCGGGATATACTGGAATCTTGTGCACCACTATTGCCGGGTCAATTCCCGTGATGTCGCTCGCCTTCCACATGAAGCAATCGGCAAACTTCTTTAAGCATTCACTGATCTGCTCCCTGTTCACACAGTCAAATGCAATGTATGTATGTTCATTTTCTTCTTTGCCAATTATTATTTTTTCTTTTTCATTTTTCATTTCATTTATTTGATTTTCATTATTTTTGCTTGGAAATGCTTGGAAAGATAGACACGCGGGGTAATCAATAACTTGCAAACCTTTATTGATCATGACAGAATCGTCTTCAAAGATTACATCAAATTTGAAATCTGGATTTTCAAAATCCGACACACACGACCCAGAACTGGGACTGGACTCTGACTCGGTTTCAGATTCGGGGTCAGACTCAGACTCAGTACAGGACTTAATTACAGATTTCGACTCTAGGTTTGACTCGGGAGGGGGGTTGTCAGCAGCGCGCTCTTCCTCAGCGTACCAGTTGGTGAGAGGCCCTTCATTCGGTTTGATTAGGCTCAGCAGGTCTTGGTTTTCTTCATTTCTTGTAATGACTGCAACCTCATCAAAGAGACTTGGCAGCATGAAGTCTTCCACTTCCAACTCAGCTATTGCTTCAGGCTTGTTACCCCAGACATCAGAAAATATCTCTAACCCCGGCAGCATCTTCTTAGCATTTGGGCAGTAAAATGGCTCTTGGAAGCCGTGATAAGGAACCGTCTCTCCCGATTTACGGAAGTGGCTATTCAAAGTTAAAAGGTGTGATGGCATCTACATCTTTCTACCTCTGTTCTTGGTCCTTGCGGCCAGGTCTTCCTCAGTGGGCTGATATCCTAGCCCAAAAGTCACTTTATTTACTGGACATTCCCAGGCTTGCAGTGCGGGGTATGTCTTTCTGGACCTCGTCATAGCCATTCCTGGTAGGTAAGACATCCTCAACATCAAAGTAACTATGCAGTTTATTTGCACCGTCCCAAAATCAAAGAGAATTCGGGAGTTTGTAGTCTTTCCTTCTATGAACTGCACAGTGTCATACTGAAATCCCGAGAGGGGAAAATTGGCATTTTCAGGGTTGACCTCAAGAGAGGCTGATTTGGCCTTTTGAGCTGGCTGTAGTCATCTCCTTGAACTGTTATGATTTTACCCTCGTAGGGGAATTTGACCTTTTGGTGTAAAGAGGAAGGTACTGCTTTGGTATGGTGTATCCATGGGCGTCCCAAAAGCAGGTTGAAACTGGTGGGCACGTCAATTACTTGGAATGGTACTTCCATTATGGCTGGCCCAATTGCTAATTTTAGTGTAGCAACTCCTAATACTTCCCTTCGGGTACTGTCATACGCTTTCACTATCTGGTTAGATGGAATGAAATCTGTTTCCTCCAAACCCAGACAGCTGGCTACCTTTAATGGACAGACGTTTAGTGCTGACCCATTATCAATGAGAACCATGGGCACAGTTTTGTCTCTGGTCTGAACAGTAATGTAAAGGGCATCATTGTGACTACCTCCTTCCGTGGGTAAGTCATCATCAGAAAACCCGATGTTTTGAGTTTTTGATAATTGGGTGAGGGTGGATACCAACACTTCGGGGCTAACCTCCACCGATGTTTGAAGTTGACTCAAAGCCTTGCAAAGAGCTTGGCGATGAGGAAAGGACGATGCTAGAAGTTCCCAAATCGATACCCTAGCTTGTGTCTTCTTTAACTGCGAAAGTATCGGGTCTTCCTTTGGTCCGTCTGTCCTCTCGTAAGGCTTATTTCGGATTTCGTCCAAGACCAATGGTTCATATTGTCTCCCGCTCCTGGTTATGGCATCGAGCTCCTCAGTCAGGTCATTTAGATCTAGGACACAGATTTCGTTCTTTTCTAAGAATAGCTCGAAAGGATCGATCAATTCCTGGTCAGGAACAATAGCATTTACCCCGTGATTTGGTAAGGGATTAGTGCTAATGTTTGGGTTCCTTCTCGGAATAATAGAACCGTTGTCTACTAGATCTTGGATGCGGTTCTTAAGCGTCCAACACGCTTCAGTCTGGTGTCCATTACCCTGATGGAACTCACAGTATTCGTTGGCTCGGTAGTTCCTTGGTAAGGGGTTGGGTGGTGGCCTTGCTTCCAAAGGCTTGATGTAGTTTGCTTTGACAGCCTCTCGGAATACCAAAATGATTGGCATGCCGAGATCAGTATATGTTCTTCTTGACGGGCCGCCATTTCTTATGTTTCCCATATTTCCCACACGTAAAGGATTCCTAGGGGTGATACTCGCCACTTCGTGGACTTTCCCGGGCTGGCTAGGTTTTTTGTATTTTGAGGTTCCTGAGTCTTCCTTCAGTTGCCCCATTTGAAGTAAATCCTCTACCTTCGTAGCAGTGGCAATGAGCGACTGAAACGTTGGTAGGTATTGTGTTTGGAGCTGTGACTGGAAGATAGGCAGTAAATTCTTGATTCTGATGTCAACTTGTTCCTGTTCAGAGGGTCGGTTAATCATTTGAGCGGCCTTGGTCCTCCACCTCGTAAGGAACGAGGAAAAGGGTTCATTGTTTTTCTGTTTGGTGGTTTCCAGCTCACTTCGAGTAACATCCACCTCCATATTATAGCGGTACTGTGAATTAAATGCATTACAGATGTCTTCCCAGGTCTTCATCTTAGACCGATCTAGGCTAACAAACCACCTCAAAGCAGCACCGGTGAGTGATTGTTGGAATAACTGAGCAAGGAGCTCGCTGTTCAGTCCAAACGGGTTCAGGGCACCCACATACATTTTCAGGTGCATTTTAGGACAAGTGGTTCCATCAAATTTGTCCATGTTGGGCATCTTGAATTTTGTAGGTAATCTTGCTTCGGGGAACAAGGACAAAGAGTCCATGTCCACCACCTCTTTGTGTGTTTTAAGGGCAGTAACAGATCTTTCTAAGAGTTCTAGCTTTTCTCTCATTTTCTGATCTTCGAGCTCAGATGCAGTTTTGGTGGGTATGTCATCCAAGTTATGGTTTGAAGATGATTGTGCAGCATTAGGTCTTTGGCTAGAGGCAGCAGGACCCTTTCCTCCAACCAAGGCCCCATTTTCATTACCATTACCCAGTTCAGCTATTAAGGCGGTCCTTTGGGCAGCCAATGCCTCATTCATCCTAGTTTGCATTCTGACTTCAAATTGTTCCATAAGGGTTTGGATATCAGCTAGTGATGCCATTGGTTTTGAAGTTGATGAGATTGGTGATAGCACTGTAGGTGTGGCTGGCACTGACGTCGGCACTTGAACAGTGGGTACCTGTAAGTATGAGGGTAGTGGTATTAGGGTACAGTAGGTGGTATTGTGTATCAGGGTAACTGATATGAGGTAGATCGTCTCTTTGTCCAACTGTGCATGCTTAAAACAAAAGAATGTTTTGTGTCCCTTTTGTGTTTATTTGGTGTTTATGATATGTCGTGAATGTGCACAACAACATGTCATAATCCGTTTCAATGAGATGATTCGCATTATTTGGTGCATACAGTCCTAAAGGATAGGTTCTATACGCTATGACACAAATAGAGAATCGGTTTATTAAGGGACCCTTGAACCTTGAGTAAGGATATACCTAACCACATGTGAAACAAAGAGTTTCGCGTGGGTCCAACGGTACGCATACTCATGGGCCACCCCCAAAAGGATTAGGGATGGTTTGCGGTAACAGGGAGGACGTTTTGGCTGTCCGTCGACATAATCAAAGAGACCTGCCGATCAGCGCTACTTGCTATCCAGACTCAGAAGTTTGAACAGAAGGAGAAGAAATTCATTTGAAATTCATTTTTTATGCAATGGAGAAAAGGATTCTCAATCGTGTAAATAAATCAACAAGTTTTAATGTTTTAATCACATTTTACGGTTCAGTCCAAATTTCCTTATCAAGTATTCTTAAAGAAAGAACACTCGATTTGTGCTATGATACCATGCAAAATAAGGCACAATAAGATAATACCCTAAAGAAGGGCAGGTTAGTTGATGCAGCAATTGTAGTCCACTTTATGCAAAATGATTACAATTAAGCATCCCCAGTGAAGTCGCCAAATTGTGAACCCCTTCCCCAAACATCATATGGATAAGGCATGTGAATGCATGTGACTAAAGGACAGAAATGCACGTGAATGTATGAGTCGCCACCTTGTTTAATTATTTTAGGGTAAACTAGGAAAAAACCCTAAGTGACTCCATTTTTAATTAACCTAATTACTAGATTAATTATCCCAATGATTAAGGCATGGTCTACGAACCCGAGGTGGATCCCGAGACTATGTCATGTTGATTAACTAACCAAGAGAATGAATGTTTTGCAAGGTAAATGATGTAATTGGACCAAATGAAATGTTTAAGTGATTTCGACTTGCCGCTCGGGGTTAAATCCCTAACGTGCCTACGTACTTCCGTTTGAATGGAAGATCAAAGTCAACGCAGTTCGATAGGCCTCTTTTAGAGGGCTTTGAAGGTGTATGCTTAATGCATGAGTGTGTGTATGCTTTGTGCATGTTTGTTTAGGCATTATGCCAAACGATCGATTGATTCGATTAGGCGTTCGTCGCCAAAAATGTTGGTTTTAAGGCATTTGTGCCAAAAATGGTTGTCGGGCAATTTGTCGCCAAAGTTGATATTTGGGCTTATTATTGCCAAATTGATGTTCGGGCTTATTATTGCCGAAATTGATTTTGTCAGGCGATTTGTCGCCAAAATGATTGATTTTAAGGCTTTTAGCCAAAGATGGTTCATTTTAAGGCATTTTGCCAAAAATGGTCGATTTTAAGGCTTTGAGCCGAAAATGGTTGATTTTAAGGCATTTTGCCGAAATTGATCGATTTTAAGGCTTTGAGCCGAAAATGATTGATTTTAAGACATTTTGCCGAAATTATTCGATTTTAAGGCTTTGAGCCGAAAATGGTTGATTTCAAGGCTTTGAGCCGAAAATGGTTGATTTTAAGGCATTTTGCCAAAATTATTCGATTTTAAGGCTTTTAGCCAAAATGAGTTGGTTTAGGCAATTTGTTTGCCAAAAGTGTTGATTGGGCGATTGTCGCCGAAATTGATTGATTTAAGGCCTTTGGCCAAAATGTGTTGATTTAGGCAATTTGTTTGCCAAAAGTGTTGATTGGGCGATTGTCGCCGAAATTGATTGATTTTAAGGCCTTTGGCCAAAATGTGTTGATTTAGGCAATTTGTTTGCCAAAAATTGATTAAGCCGTAGGCAATTTATTGCCAAAGTGTAATTGATTAAACTATAGGTAATTTGTTGCCAAAACGCGATTGATTGAAGCTTTTAGCCACAACTATCAATTAATTGGACTTAAGCCGGATTTGTTCGAAATAAGGCGATTGAACCGTAGTTATTAATTAACTAGATTCTTTAGCCAAAATTGTCGGATTTAAGATCTAATGCCACGATTATTAATTAACCGGGCATTTAAATTTAATCGTGCTTAATTAAAGTAGTTTATTTACCTAAATAATGACGTGAATGCATTTATGCAGTTGTAGAATTATTAAGAGTAGAAGAGAAATATGCATGAAGTGCTAAAATTAAATGAACAGAGTTTCGTTTATGTACCTGATTTAATCGACGACCGCTTCTTAGCTCCAGATTAAGCTCCTCGTTCGGAGAATATCAATTAATTAATTAGAATTTGTTTGATTTTTAAATGGCCAAGTATCACAACATATAAAAATAAAGACTGAATTAACAATGCAAAAAAAATGGTAAAAGAATCGCAAAAGCGTGAGGGAGAAAGATCGTCCGTCAACACAGACAGGAGTGGCCAAAATGAAGACCCGGAGGCCATTTTTTATAGGCAGAATTGGGCATCCGGCGGCACGCGCCGCCGTGTCCGGCGGCCGAAGCCGCCGTGCTCGGCGGCGGCCCCTTTGGTCTTTCGCTTCAGAGGGGTTTTTTAGGAGTTTCGGATCTCCGAAAAATATTCCGGGGACCTGTTCCGCGATCCTCGCGACATTCCGGACGTTTTAAATACCATATTGGCATACTTTCGGTGAACTTCCAAAATGGCCTTCGGTCCGGTCGGGATGTTTATAGTATAGAAAAACAGGCTTTTCAAGCCTCAAAATTTCAGTATTCACAGGCAGAAGTAGAATAGGAAGAGAAAATGTGTGCCATGTTGAACATCTGGGATGATTGCAGCATTGAGGAGGAAGCGGAATAGAAACCAGTGAGGTCGAAATAGAAAGAAGCATCACAGTTAAGGTGGGTGAAGTACCGGAAAGCAAAGATGAGCAGGTTCAGCTTGCAATCCAAAATAGTCTGGCTGATCAAGCAGACCAATGGTGTTATAGCAGCGATGAAGATGTGAATGAAGTGGGCATTTAGAGTTTGACCCGCAGTGGTCGAGCGTACAACCCGGACAACAATTCCCAGGCCAAGGGAAAAGGAATTGTCATCGAGGGGGCAGGAAAGAAAACAGCAGATAAGGGTGAAGGACAGCCCAAGGAGAAGAAAAAGGAAGATGAAATGGGTAAAGCACAGAAGAAGGCTACTGAAGTGGGTGAAAGTAGTCAAAACAGAGTACCAAGCGGCATAACAGCAAGTTCAGTACTGAGTCAGCTACAGAGGACTAAGGCTGACATCTCACTATGGGATTTGTTGATAGCCTCAAAGGAGCACAGAGAATCTTTGTTAGAGGCTATGACGTTTGTTAGGGTTACTGCCAGAATCCAAAGTGTGGATATGATCAATATGCTACAGCGCAGGATTGGTGAGATCACCTTCTTTGATTCAGATCTTCCCCCCGAAGGTAGGAATCACTTCAAACCTCTGTACATCCAGGTTGTTGTTAATGGGCGAGAAACCCGCAATGTGATGGTGGATAACGGGTCGGCATTGTGTGTATGCCCACTGAAGATGTTGCCCAAATTTAAGATTGAAGAGTCGGAACTCTAGCCATCTAACATGGTTGATAAAGCCTATGATAACACCATGCGTAGCGCTAGGGGAACCTTCAGGGCAAAGATTTCGATAGGAATGATAGAGAGTTGGGTGGACATAGTAGTCTTGGACATCTTGGCCAATTATGCTCTGCTGTTGGGAAGGCCATGGCTTCATCCATTGGGTGCAATTCCTTCCACATTGCACAGAAAAGTCAAGGTACCTTGGGGCACTAAGGTGGTAACTATTAATGCCAAGAAGATCTGAATGTGGCTACAGTGGAAGGTTTAGAGGCGGCTGTGCCTTTATCTGGTTTTCAGATGGCTGTGATTGATGATGCTGCAATCACAGAAGACAAAAGTGCAGTCAACAGGATAAGCCCTTTCTCTCGTAAAATGATGAAGAAGATGCAATGGAAGTACGGTAAGGGGCTAGGCTGAGATTTACAAGGAAGATTTGAACCTGTGCCATCGTCACATGTTCAGCAAGATCGACGCGGAAATGGGGTACTCAGAGTGTCGAAAGAAAGAGAAGTATGAAGTCCAGTCTCCGATAAAGAACCGGGACTGAACAAGATTTTCTTTACCCCGGAGGCTTCCGAAAAATTTCAGAGCAGAGGGGAAGACATATCCAGGCTTGGAGATCTTCATGACAGATTTTGAGGAGCAGCTCATAAAGTCTCTAGAGCCTTCCTTTGAGCAATTGGTAGACGGAACAGAATTCATGATTGGCATGGTCCAAGCAGGCAGTGGCATAGACTGGTCACAGAAGATGCCTGAATTTGAAGATTTTCTCGGGATTGGGGATGAAGCTTCAAAGTTGATCCAAGAGCAGAAGTCCAAGGCAAGGATCCTCCAGTCATTGCTAGCAGTAGAAGATGCAGAAGAGCGGAGAGAAAGATGCTGAAGATGAAAGAAAAAGCTGCCCCAGAAAACCGAAGACGCTCCTGATGCTGATGAGGTGGTTCAAGCCATCAAGGATAGTTGTGATGAATGTATTAAACAAGTTACAAATCCTATTTTTTGTTTTCTGATTGTGTTTTGAGAACGATTTGGATGGTTTCCCTTTATTATTTCAGTCAATGGAAGTGAATTTTGATTACTTGTTTTCTTGTTTTCCTAATTGTCACTTCATGGCATTGATTACACCACGCGCATATTTGACATAAATACATTGCATCATTTTGCATTTAACCTAAGCACCGCCGAAGATCCCAAAATAATTGAAATCGGATAAGACTTTAAGCTTGAGCTCAGAAAGGATCTGCAAGAATGTCTCAAGAGAATTCAGAAGTCTTTGCTTGGAGTTATGCTGACATGCCAGGGATCGACAGGTCAATTGCAGAACATTTCATCCCTATTGATCCGAATATTAAGCCAGTAAAGCAGAAAGAAGACGGGTCAGACCAGAATGGCAAGACAAGATCAAGGCTGAGGTTCAGAAGCAGTTAGATGCAGGCTTCTTGGAGGTAGTGCATTACCCGAGTGGTTAGCAAACATCGTCCCTGTGCTTAAGAAGGATGGGAGATTAAGAGTCTGTGTGACTACAGAGACTTAAACAAAGCCTCGCCCAAAGACGACTTCCCACTTCCACATATAGATGTTCTGATCGACAGTGCTGCAGTAATGGGATGTTTTCCATTATGGACGGATTCTGGGTACAACCAAATCCTGATGGCTTTAGTTGATAAGCATAAGACTGCCTTCACCACCACTGATTTCGGACCTTCAGTTATAGGGTGATGCCGTTTGGGTTAAAGAATGCTAGGGCAACTTATCAAAGAATGACTCAACCTTGTTCATGATATGATCCATAAAGGATTGGAAGTATATGTGGACGATATGGTGATCATGACAAAAACACAAGAAGAACATACAGAGATGTTGGAAAAGTTCTTCGTGCAGGTCAAACAGTACAATTTAAGACTCAATCCCAAAAAGTGCGTATTTGGAGTCACGAAGGGGAAGTTGTTAGGTTTGTTGTAGGCCCTAACGGGATTGAGGTTGACCCAGATAAAATAAAAGCCATTCAAGATATGGAACCGCTTAAAACAGAACATCAAGTGAGAAGCTTCTTGGGGAAGATCCAGTATATCAGCAGGTTTATTTCTAGATTATCTATCACTTGTGCTCCGATCTTCAAATTGCTTAAGAAGAACCAACCGGTCAGATGGAACGAGGACTGTCAGAAAGCCTTTGACCATATAAAGGAGTACTTAATGAATCCACCAGTGTTGAGTTCGCCTAGACCGGGAGAACCTTTGATTCTATACTTGTCTATAGAGGATGCTGTGAATACTCAAATTTTGAGGCTCAAAAAGCCTGTTTTCCCGGATTGCAAACAGTCCGGCCGGACCGGAGGCAATTCGGAAAAGTTCACCGAAAGTATGCCAATATGGTACTTGAAACGTCCGGAAAATTACGAGGACCGCAGAAACTGGTCCCGGAATATTTTTTGGAGGTACAGAACTCCCGGAAAAAGCCTTTAGAACGAAAAAATAGCGAGTGGACAGCAGCCGCCGTCCACGGCGGCAGCTATCGCCCTCCACAGCGGCGGCGCTCGCCTCCAGCCCGGGTTTTTCCTATAAAAACAGCCCGAATCGACAATTTTAGGTACTCGGTCTATGTTGACGGACGCTCTCTTCTCCCCTACGCTCCTTGCGGTTCTTTTACTGCTTTTTGCATTTAGTGTAGGCTTTTATTACTCTGCTGTTGTGATTTGGTCACTTATTAAATTAATTTTAATTAATATTCCCGAAACGAGGAGTTTAATCTGGAATTTTCAAGCTGAAGCTAAGAAGCGGCCGACGACTGACTCAGGAAATAAACGAAACTCTGTCCATTTTAATAATTTGCATAATTTCTCTTCTACTCCAATTCTGAATTAAAATGCTGCATAAATGCATTCACGTCATCAATTTGGCAAATAACTGCCTCCAATTAAATATGATTAAGCTTACTAAATGCCGGTTAATTAATAATCGTGGTGTTAAAGCCTAATCCGACAATATTGGCTAAAGTATCTGGTCAATTAATGACTACGGTATAATCGCCTTTATTTCGAACAGTCCGGCTTAAGTCCAATTAATCAATAATTGTGGCTAAATAGCCTTAATTAACCAAGTTTTTTTTAGCAATAAATTGCTTATATTGCAATTCAATTGATCACTTTTGGCAAACAAATTGCCTAAATAAGATTAGCCATTTTTAGCGACAAATCGCTTAAATCGAAGCTTTGGCAAAATGCCCTGAATTAATCAATCTTTTGGCTAAAGCCTTAAATCAATCATTTTGGTGACAATCGCCCAATCAACATCTTGGCAAAGAAATTGCCTAAATCAACCATTTTGGCAACAAAAAGCCCAAACATCAATTTTTGGCAATAAAAAGCCCAAACATCAATTTTTGGCAATGAATTGCCCAATCAACCATTTTGGCAACAAAAAGCCCAAACATCAATTTTTGGCAACAAAAAGCCCAAAATCAATTTTTGGCATAAATTGCCCAATCAATTAATTTTGGCGACAATCGCCCATCAACACTTTGGCGACAATCGCCCAATCAACACTTTTGGCAAACAAATTGCCTAAATCAACCCATTTTGGCTAAAAGCCTTCAAATAATCACTTTTGGCAAACAAATCGCCTAAATCACATCAACTTTTGGCAACAAATTGCCTAAATCAATTTTTGGCTAAAAGCCTTAAATCAACACTTTTGGCAACAAACGCCTAATCAAATCAATCAATTCTTTGGCAAAATGCCTAAACAAAATGCACGAAGCAAACACACACTCATGCATTAAGCATACCCATTCAAAGCCCTTTAAAAAAGGCCTATCGAACTACGTCGACTTTGATCTTCCATTCAAACGGAAGTACGTAGGCACGTTTGGGATTTAACCCCGAGCGGTAAGTCGAAATCACTTAAACATTTCATTGGTCCAATTACATCATTTACATTGCAAAGCATTCATTCATTGGTTAGTTCATCAACATGACATGGTCTCGGGATCCACCTCGGGTTCGCAAACTATGCCTTAAACATTGGGATAATTAATCTAGTAATTAGGTTAATTAAAATTGGAGTCAACTTAGGGTTTTTCCTAGTTTACCCTAAAATAATTAAACAAGGTGGCGACTCACACATTCACGTGCATTTCTGCCCTTAGTCATATTCATTATATGCCTATTTTTAGGGGAGGGGTTCACAGTTTGGCGACTCCGCTGGGGACTATTAATTAAAATTGCATAAAGTGGACTACGATGTTGTGTAAACTAACCGGCCCTTCTTCAGGGCATTATTTTACTATGCTTTGTTTTACAGGGTACCCCAACAAAGATTAAGTATTCTTTCTTTAAGAATGCTTAATAAGGAGAATTTGGACCTAATTGAAATTTACTTTAAATCATTTAAATTTGTTATTTATTTGCACGAATTGAGAATCCTTTTCTCCATTGCAAAAAATGAATTTCAAATGAATTCTTCTCTTCGTTCAAATTTCTGAGTCTGGATAGCAAGTAGGGCTGATCGGCAAGTCTCCTTGATTATGTCGACGGACAGCAAAAGCATCCTCCCTGTTACCGCGAATCATCCCTAATCCTTTTGGGGTGGCCCATGAGTATGCGTACTGTCGGACCCACGCGAAACTCCTTATTTCACATGTGGTTAGGTATATCCATGCTCAAGGTTCAAGGGTCCCTTTATAAGCCTATTTTCTATTTGTGTCATAGCCTATAGTACCTATCCTTTAGGGCTGTATGTACCCAATGCTTGAAGCATCTCATTAAAACGGATTATGACGTGTTGTTGTGCGCATTCACGACATATCATAAACATTGAATAAACACAAAAAGAACACAAAACATTCTTTTTTTTTTTTTTAGTCATGCACAGTTGGACAAAGAGTCGATCTACCTCACATCAGCTACCCTGATACCGAACCACTATACCCTAATCCAATTACCCTTATACTTACCCATTGTTCAAGTGCCAACATCAGTGCCAGTCACACCTACGGTACCATCCCCAACATCACCAGCTTCACCAGCTACACCAGCTTCACCTACAACTCCAACAACCCCACCTGCATCAATGGCATCAATCTCTAACATCCAAAACCTTATGAGCCAACTGGAGAAGACAAAGGGCCAGCCTCTTTCAGGTCAACCCTGAGAATGCCCACCTGCCCCTCTCAGGATTTCAATATCACACAGTACAGTGCATAGAGGGAAAAAACTGCAAACTCTCGAATTCTCTTTGATTTCGGGACGATGCAAAGTGCCTTTGATGCTGAGAATGTCCTACTGCCAGGAATGGTTATGGCAAGGTCCGGAAAGACATACCCCGCACTGCAAGCTCGGGAATGTCCAGTGAATAAAGGGACTTTTGGGCTAGGATATAAGCCCACTGATGAAGACCTAGCTGGAAGGACCGGGAGAAGAAAGAAAGAAGAGTGTACAGATGCGGCCTTACCTTTTGACTTTGAATGGTCATTTCTGCAAACCGGGAGAAACGATTCCTTATCGTGACTTCCAAGAACCATTTTACTGCCCGACGGCTAAGAAGATGTTGCATGGGTTAGAAGTATTTTCTGATGTCTGGGGCAACAAGCCCGAAATAATAACTGAACTGGAAGTGGAAGACTTCATGCAGCCCAGTCTCTTTGACGAGGTTGCGGTCATTACAGGAAATGATGGGAACCAAGACCTGCTAAGCCTGATCAAGCCGTACAAAGGGCCTCTCACCAACTGGTACGCCAAGGAGGAGCACGCTGCTGATAAACCCCTCCCGGGTCAAACCTAGAGTCAAAGTCTGTAATCAAGTCCTGTACTGAGCCTGAGCCTGACCCCGAATCTAAAATCGAGTCAGAGTCCAGTTCCAGTTCTGAGTCGTCTGTGTCAGATTTAGAAAATCCAGACTTCAAATTTGATGTAATTTTTGAGGACGATTCCGTCCTAATCAATAAGAGCTTGCAAATTATTGGCTACCTCGCGTGTCTATCTTTCCAAGCATTCCAAGCAAAAATAATGAAAATCAAATAAATGAAATAAAAAATGAAAAAGAAAAAAATAATAATTGGCAAAGAAGAAAATGAAACATACATACATTGCATCTGACTGTGGGAACAAGGAACAGGTCATTGAATGCTTGAAAAAGTTTGCTGATTACTTCATGTGGAAGGCAAGTGACATCCGGGAATGACCGGCAA